>NC_056627.2:251234920-251498125 GCF_002870075.4 Lactuca sativa | reverse complement strand
TATGCTATTGTGTACATACTTTTTAAATATAATATACCAAACCATCGGTCTACCATAAATTCATAGACACAGTCAAAGCGAGATTAGAAATATTAGCAAACAAGTTTACTATGGAACTTCAACAAAAGTCCATCTTCATCCTTCGGTCGTTTAGAGTGTTATCGAATCAATACGTAACAAGAAGAATTTGACTATATGTGGTGAATTGACTTCACAAGAGTCCACATATTTGGATTCAACTCATAATATTAAGTAATTTAAACTGAAACTAATGATCAGCAACTTATTTTCGCCTCCAAGCTTATTTGTTACCAAAGCAGGCTTATTGGTCTCACTGAAATGACAAATATCTCTAAGGCAGTCGACAATTGACTGATGGGTTTTTTGACCGGATCAGTTAGACCCAGTCAGACCCACGTCGAGGGCCATTGAAAATGAAAGTTCATCAGGTCCTAATAATGATACGGAGTGCAAAGTGCACCAAAATTGTGCCATTCTGTGAACTTCGAGTCACAACCCGGTTATGCGCACATATGGGTTTGGCCCATCCTTTCACCCACTAAGGCCTTTGAAGTTTGAAGGTAAAGTTCAAAAGTTAACTCGGACCCACTCAAGGTTGTTCCCTGCAAGTATGTCCGACAAACAGAACTTACCAACTTGCAAATTTACCTTTTCCTTTTCCAACACCAAGACGAGCATTTGGACCGGATAAACCGAACCGGAACCATCTATGGAGGATTTGGTCGAGTTCCTGGTTACCACATACCCTCTTATCCGGGACCAAAAAAACGCTTTTTTTTTTCTTGGATTAGAACTGGAATTGGGTAGGTCAAAGGCCATCTTAATTTTTCGCTCCTATTCTATCAATCGGGACACTTGGGCAGAAGCTTCTCAATTCTCATCTCATCTGTTGTTCGGCCTTAATTACATGCAACGCAATGCAAAAAAAAAAAAAAAAAAAAAAAATTGCTGGATTGAAAGTCAATCCAGCAGATAGATTCACAGCTAAAAAAAAAATAAAACAGAACACCCGATTGTTCACTTAAGGTTCTTTATTGGCAAGAGGCAAGAAAGAATTGTCATTACCATCAATAGCTCCATAATCTATGAAATCATGTACAGACAACACAATTTCATTATACAACTAAAACAACAAAATGCATTTGGAGGTCAATTACTTCTTTAAATTCCAATACCTTTTAACCATTTGTAGTTAAGTACCAAGGAGTATTAGGCTATGGACATTAATCCAATACTATTAACCTTTCAAATAGTGGACCCCATTGCCACATCAACATAAATAAATTTGTATAAATATAATACGGTTGATATATTTGTAGTAGCTAAAGTATATAAATAAATTTTTAATAGAGAAAGAGAGAAAGAATGTGTCACATGCAAGCCTGCTTGCATGTATTGAAAGAGAAGTGGTGACATGGATACGCCATGTCACTTGAAAGGAGAATCGCAAGACAATTAAATAGGCAATGTGGGTGCTCTAAGAACGTGAAAGTGTGTAAATTTGAAGACCTGAGACAACTGTGAATTACTTATTAAAAAAAAGAATCAAACAGCCACTAAGTTTAAAAAAAGAAAAAGTACTAAACAACCCCTGTAAACATTTTGTTTTACATGAAAGCCCTGGTTTTTACGGTTCTATAACTTAAACCTAAACCGGTTCTTTTCGGTTACAAAGCAAAAAGCCCATGTTTTTCGGGGCTTCCCGGTTATATATCCAAACGGGCACCTGTAATACCAGAACCGGAACCGTACAACCGTTCCGGTTTTATGTTCTAATCTTTTCCCATTTTCGGTTCCTGGTTTTACCAGTTTGGGCCTATTCAAGAACCATTACATCCCTACCACACACATACTGAATTCTGCACTTCCCACTGCGGGTTTCCCTAAAATATTTTCCATCAATCTCAATGCTCAACTAATTATCTATCTACATGGTTCTTTTGATTTATGTATGTGTAATATGAAAAGTAAGGAGAGTTGATGCACATTACGGTGGGTTTATTAATCGTGTATTTTCGACTAGAAAAACTAATAGAAAAGGTTGTGGTTTGTAAGATTACTTGTGTACTTGTGTAATTTATATATTTGAGATACATATGTAAATAATTAAAAAAAAAAAAAAAACAAAGGCAAAGTAGTACCTATTTATTAAAACAAAATAGGTAATTATATAATAAAAACTGAAATGACAAAAGACAAAAAGTTGGGGTAAAATATCATTTTAGAGACATTTAACAGAGCTGGCTTAATGGTGAGTATGCAAAATTTTCCAACCACAATGACCATCTATGAATAAATTTCAAAACTTGGACCTAAAGTGCAAAACAGTGGAGACATAGGGACCATAACTGTAATTTAGTCTTCTTGTAAGAATTTCCGAATTTAGAATGTAAACTATTTTTGGATATAAAGTGGAGAACAGCTGATAAAACTATAATTAGTCTTCTTGTAAAAACTTAAAACTTGGACCTAAAGTGCAGAATATTGCAAACCGTAGGGGCCAAAAGTATAATTCACTTATTTCTAGCAAATTAAAAGCTACGGTAACCAAAAGTGTAATTCACTCAAATTAAAAACTGTAGGGGTCAAAAATGTAATTTACTCATTTCTTGCAAATAATTAAAGCTATAAATGGCCAAAAGCATAAGTAACTCAAATTATAAACTTGAGAGACCAAAAAGCTAATTTACTCTTTTCTTGCAAATAATTAAAAATTATAGGGTCAAAAAAGTAAAATTCACTCGAAGTAAAAACTAGGGTCACCAAAAATATAATTTACATATTTTCTGACAATATTTAAAATGAAGATGGTAATATAATAATATACCCTTTAATGAAATGGGACTGCTTATTGTTTTGCTTGAAAGCAATTGCTTGGAGAATAGTTCAACATATCATAAAAAAGAGTCTTCTCCTATTCCAAATCATCTTTATGTTGTGGGTGGTGTGAATCAGCACTCCTTTCTCTTTTTAATTCACCTTTCCACCACTTATGGACTACATGTACAGACCCTGTCACTTTTATATTTTGTGAGAAGTTTTATCTTTATAATGAAAGGAATGTAGCAGTCATGTTGATTTCACAATATTTGTTTTTTTTTTTTTTTTTTTTTTTTTTTTTTTTTTTTTTTTTTCTTTTGAATTGCACTCATTAATTCCTTTTCTCTACAAGAAGCATAAGTTCTCAAAGTGCTTCCACTGAATGCTCTCCATATCAGCCTTCACCACTATCATGACCAGGGCCTACTAGCTTGACACACAGGAAACACCAGGTTGAGTGTTGACCTAACATTCATTAGAGAAGCATGAGTTGCAGTAATTCCTTTCTTGTTCTGCATGTAATTTGTTAGTCAGTGAACAGGTTGATGTTAAAAGTTAAAACTTTCCAAGGCCACCTAAGTTGATCAGGGTGATAGTTTTTTAACAAGTTCGGTGGTACCTTATTGGGATATACCATTAAGCCTAAATTGGGATTATATACTGTTGTAGGGATTCCACAATTCTCTAATATAGTAATTGTTAAAGTTTACAACTTTAGTGTAGAGTGCACACTCCTTCCAATTTAATAAATTAGCATTAGATCCTCCAATTAAATCCATCCCATCATTTCTTTTAGGCAAGTGCTATCCTATACAGGCCTCCACCTTGCTAGATAGTGATTTGCTTTGTATTCTTATCTAGTTTTGAACTGTGAATTGCGAAACATAGTGAATTAGTTCTCTACCATTCACCATGTTCTCGAATGAAGGATCTATCAAGATTATAATCATGTTCTCGAATGAAGGATCTATCAAGATTATAATCACGAATCATTTTAGCTTTCGATTTGAGCTTGTTACGCCCATCAACATCAATGCAATGTCACTTATCTTTTATCTTTCAAATGTGTCATTTTTGAAGCTACCTTCCACGGTACAATAGCATCCTCCTTAATAAATAAATATTTTTTTGCCACATGTCAATCTTTTATAAGTTTTGATATTTGTCCTTTTATGGTATTTTTGAAATAAATATTATCCACTTTGAATATAGTATTGATATCTTATTACATTTGGAATGTATAATTCTACAAAAATCATATAAAAAAGGATTTGTTGAATTAACTAATTATTTTTTAGATTTATATTTAAAAGACATAATTCTACACAAATCATATATATATATATATATATATATATATATATATATATATATATATATATATATATATATATATATACTATCTTATAAAACAAATCCCACTATTTCTAAAAATAGATTGAATAAAATAATAATATTTTTTTAAGACGTCCAAATCATTAAGCTAATTGTACAACTAATCACTAATAAAATAATATTAAAATTTAAACAAACTCCTATAAATCTTCTCTTTCAAGGTTTTGACCAGATCTTTTTTCATCCAAATAAATATTCAACACCCTATAATTTGATCATTTAATGAATTTTCTTTATTTTTAATATTACATGTTTCCTAAAACAAACTAATGATTGAATTGAAAATAATCATTCTCCATCGAAAAGAAATTAATTGTCGAAACAAACTATTTGTCGTCCGCAGCTTTGCGCGGGTAAACGGCTAGTACATATATATATATATATATATATATATATATATATATATATATATATATATATATATATATATATATATATATATATATATATATATATATAAAGAATTATTGAAGTACCTAACTATTTTTTTAGATCTATATGATGTATATATTTTTTTTCTTTCATCAAAAGATAATAACTTTTTTTTATTTAGATCATATTATCTTAGGTGCTTTTGTTTTTTGGAAAAAACATCTTCATACCTCTTATTGTTGTGCGGCGCAGCACACGCACAACACTTTTTATCTCGTAGTTGTTTGTTTTTCAGAAGTTTTTGGATTAAAAACCTATCTGCGTGTTTTTCTTGGCACAACACTTGTTTGGCCTCTTCCAACCTATTCTTCTTCTTTTTTTCTTGCTAAAATATTGATTATATATTTATAAAATCTTATTCCACATTTTTTTTTACTCTTGATTTTTTTTTCTTTTTTTATATTGAATAATAATAACTTGTTGATTAATATCATTATTTTATGTTAAAATATCATTTTCGGATTATAAAATCAGTTTATTTTAATTTTTTAATATTTACAGTAGTATGTAGATGTTAAAAACAAACACGATTCTTATTACAGTCTGCAATCATTTGGTTCATCTCTTCTACTGCAGAGGGTTGCAGAGGTAGTCTTCAGACTTTATGAATTTTTGTTTCAAAAAAACAAACACCACCTTACAGTCATCTTAATAATCTTTTGTTAAAAATTAAAAACAAAATAAAATTATGAATCATTCAAATTAAATTAAGCCCAATATGTATTTCTAGTAACCACCATATATTATATGAATCCGTCCTTACTCTGTAGTATTAAGTATTGATGTTTTCCTTAGTAAATATTATTATATATCATTCAACTTACGAAATAAAAACTTTTTTCAACATTAAACTTCAAATTTATACTATTTGAATACAGTATTGTTAAGTCTCAGTATTTGAATTTTTAAAATTTTCTTATTTTATTAATCTATTGTCTATCATATAAGCTTATGGTTTTCACGGGTGTCTAACCATAGTAATAATAATATACTAAATTAGGTTAATATGTAAAAAAAATTCATACGTAAAATATCATATTGACACTCGATGGATTTGGAGTTCAATGGTCATTATACTCTTCAATAAGAAAAATAAAATTTTCTAGCATGTAAAATAAATACTTAAATATGTTTCATTGAACAATGCATTTTAAGGGACAAAATAATAATAAAGTTGTATGAAATATAAAATGATAGTGGTAGAATCCATTGAACTTTATAAAATTAAAATACTTGATTAGATTAGTATGTTTGGAATTTGTGCAGTATACGAACGAACAAACTATAACTTTGAGTTCGGTAGTTATATATATCAATAACTATAGCCAACACCATTGCTTCAATTGAATGAGCTTTTTCAGGAACCGTTACGAGTTTTACAAATTCCAAGACAGAAAAGTCAGTAATTAATGGATGAAAAAAAGAAAAGCAGGCATGGCTAACTCACCCACACACAACAAATGAGGAAAAAAGAAAATGTTGTCCGCATGACTCACATTTAGGTGACTAGAAAGGCAGGAAAAGCAACTCTATATATACCTTCAAGGGGGTCTTTTGTCTTTCACAAGCAATTCAACTTATCATAACAACTTTACCATTTATAATTATATAACATTCTCTTTTAATTCTTCTTGGATCTTCATGTCTGCACAAAGTGACTTTGCCATTCGAATTCCTGAAAACAATGTGTCTGTAGAGGAGGGTTTTGACTACTCCCAAAGGGGACAGTGGCTTCGTGCAGCTGTCCTAGGAGCCAATGATGGTTTAGTTTCGGTTGCTTCTTTGATGATGGGTGTTGGAGCCGTTAAACATGATGTCAAAGCCATGATTCTTACAGGTTTTGCTGGGCTTGTTGCAGGTGCGTGTAGCATGGCAATTGGAGAATATGTGTCTGTGTCCTCTCAGCTTGACATAGAGGTATCTCAGGTTAAAAGGGAGAAAAGAATGGGAGTAAGTAGTGAGGAAACTGAGAATGAAGAGTTGCCAAACCCAATGCAGGCGGCAACAGCATCGGCCCTTGCGTTTATGTTCGGGGCTATTGTGCCGTTGCTTGCTGCTTCCTTCATAGTGGACCATAAGGTGAGGCTGGGTGTGGTTGTGGCTGCGGTAACAGTTGCACTGGTGGTGTTTGGATGGATTGGTGCTTTTCTAGGGGGGACTCCGGTGGTGAAGTCTTGTCTTCGGGTTCTGGTTGGAGGGTGGCTGGCTATGGCCATTACATTTGGGTTGACCAAGTTGATTGGCTCCAGTGGACTATGACTTTAGATGCCATTGTTGTTTTCTTATAATCGAATTTGTTCCTTTACTTTCGTATAATGCTGTTTTGGAACCCTAGTTTTCTCAAGACAAGTAAGTAATTAATGAATAAAGTGGTAAGATGTCAAAACAATGTTCCATAAGTCGGTCAAAAATCTACTTTGTTAAATAAATTAGATATATTTTATAACAAAAATAATAATATTTACGAGCAAGGCATTCAAAATTGGAATCCGATGTAAACTTGTTTTTTGGTTTGTAAGTTTGGGATCGATATCCTAATATCCCACAAAATAAAACATAATTTTTATTTATACTTTTAAAAATGAAAAATATTTCAAATATTCACTATTCGTTTGAAAGTCATATAAAACTTCAAAATATTAATCATAACTCACTATACAAAATGATAAACGGTAATTAGTAAAGAGTAAAAGAAATAAAGGGGTCAAAAATTCATTTACAAAAAAAAAAAATAAGGGTAGGTAGGGCCGGATCAGATCCCGATCCAACGATTTTACAATCCTACCTTAATCATACCACAAGTACGATCCGTCTCGTTTTTCAGACCTACGATTGTACAATACTAGGATCATGATTGTGATTTCGACAACCATGTTACATGTGTTTGAGATAGCTTTTGAAAACAATTTATCAACTTTTTGATAACAACTTATTAATTTATTGATTTTTTTTCAATAACTTAAAAAAGTATAGTAAAAATCACTTTTGAAACAATTTTTGTATAAACTTTAAAAATGAATTTTGGAAAACATTGAAGAATCTAGTCTTTGAAATGATTTTGGCTTTTTTATTTTAAAATTACAATAATATATTTATTCAACCTTAAAACATACTTTTAATAATTCTTTTAATGTAAAAGCTAAGTCATTCTTTTTTAAAAACAACACTGCGATAAAAATTAAATTAAACATTTTTTCAAAAATATTTTTGAATAACTCAATAGTCAATAAAGACTTTCGTTCAAAAACACTTTTGAGGTTTCAAAAACAATCTCAAACATACCCTTATAACCCTTTAGCAAAAAGCTAAGAGATTAAATAACGTTCCAAATACCAACTTACACACTTATTTTCTAGACGATTTGAGGGGCTAATAACTAATAAGAGATGTGATTAATTAATGATATATTATACGATAGAATTTAGTACATACCCTCAACTTAAAACTTAAAATATAAACAGTCTAAATTTGAAATATTATATTTATATTTTATAAACTTTCAAAATATTAGATTTATCACAAAACAAAATTAAACTTTTATAATCATTTTTTTTTTATTTTTATCCGTTTATATTCTTCTTGTAAATCTCAGCTTAAAATATCATCTATAACCATCACAAACTTTTTAAATCATATTTATCCAAATTCTTATATTAATTAATTTTAATTAATAAAAAAATTTAAATAACTAAATAGTTGAATCCTATTGAAGTAATTTTTCACACTCGTCATCTTATTTTCATCGTTGAAGCTTGAAAAAAAGCAAGATCAATATATTTTTGTATTGTCAATGTTACACTGCATTGTAATTGAAAGATGTAAAGGTATTTGGTACAACCATATCGGATCAAGGTGGTTTTGGGTGGTAGAGTGTGCATGGGGTGGTGTTCTCGTTAGACACGGGATGGCCACACTGTCCCTTTTGTATAATAGTCAATTGATAAAGATAAAGATTTAAAGTAATTATAATATGTTTCAAAATGTTAAAAACAAGGATTTAAGCTAATATGAGATTTTGTATGTTTATGAAAAATAAATATGATATTGAGATATTAGATGGGGATAATATAATATTTTAATATTAAAAAATGGTATATACAAATTTATTTCTTATTATTTACATGTTTGCAGCTTACTGTATGATGTTGTTTAGACTATGACAAAAATCATCAAAATAGTCCTTGATATTCATTTGAAAACAATGTTAAAATGAATATACAAATTAACAATCATCAAATTATGCTTATTACTGTATATTTTTATTAGATGTTATTATAAGGAAAACATTTCATGTTATACTCATTATTATTAGAATTTAGAAATTATTTTTAAGAGCATCAACACTAGGATAACTTTATAGGAAAGCTTTTCCATGAAAAGCTTAAAACCAAAAACTCATATCTCCCACAGTATGAAATCTTTTTCAATGTTTCTTTTTTGTTGAATGTTTATATATGTTGCTTAGTTATAAATGGTTGAAAAACATTGTAACCCATTCAATCATCGAAAAATCTCATTGTTAGGGCTTGTTAATTAATGGGGAAATGACCCCAATGTCCTACGAAGTTTTTAGGGTTTGTTCATTTAGTCCTTAAAGTATTTTTTGCTTTATTAGGGAACAAAGTCATGAACAACCTGTCTTTTTAGTTCCTATTACCTGAGATAGTAGGTTTAGTGTGTCACATGTACATAGTCAACTAAATAGTCAAACTTAAAGGATATAGTGTGTCGATTTAGTGGTATATAATTATGTTTGAGATCGAAACTTTTGTGATCTAACACGTCTTGCAAATCCCATATTTCCAACTCTGTACACTGATTTCCAAGACGATGCCACAATTTTTCCCCACCCTTTGCATGTGGACTACTTTGATCTTCTTGTGGTATGTTTGCTTCATCTTTCTCTACCTCGATGTTTAAATCCCTAATTTCTTGTTATTTTATCTCAAAATTCATCAATATGTCTTTCATTTTCCTTCAAAGCTTTCACCTAGGCCTCGCCCGCAACGATTTTATGATTTGGTACTATTGAAGCAAATCACAGATAAAGAAGAAACCAAGTCATCTTCTGATTTCTACTACTAGGTATCGTTGTTATGTCTCAATTTTTAGTTCCTGATTGTTTTTTGTTTTCGATTGGTTCATAATTTTTTTATTAGGGTATCTAGCGATTACGAACTATAGCTTTTATGATATGATTTACTCCACTTAAATTGAAGGGTTGGGTGTAAACTGAGGGACGATGGCCAAGGAGTAGTATCTATGGTACAATGATGGAATTGAGGATTCAGAAGGGAAGCAAAAGCGTTTTGGTTGTGTTACAGTGAGGGATAAAGACGAGGGAGTGGCGGTGAGAAGAGAGAACCCTTTATCGACGGAAAATAGCTTGGAAAATAGATGAAAAGAGCATCAAAGATTGTACATGTAGCACACTAAACCCTTTAAGTTTGACTATTTTGCTGACTATGTACAGGTGGTACACTAAACCTGCTACCTCAGGTAATAAAGACTAAAAAAGACTAAAAAGATGGGTTGCTCATGACTTTGTTGAGCAACAAAAAAACTTTAAGGACGAAATGGACCAACCCTAGAAACTTCGTAGGGTATTTTTGTCATTTCCCCTTAATTAATAAGCTCTTTTAAAAAGCTTGAGTTTAAAAAAAACTCCTCTAACAATTTCTTTTTTCAAATTTCAAAAGCTTTTTGGCTTGAAATACCTAGTACAAAGCTTCTAGTGTGGATGCTCTAAGTTCATTGATGAAAATGTTAGATTGTTACTATATGCATGTTTATTTAGCCCATTTGTATAGTTAGCCGTCGACCCCATATTTCGTATATATATTTTGTGGCGTTACATTTAAATTAATGAGAAAGATCAATTATCATGATAATAGAGAAACTTTGGTCTCTTATCCTCAACTTCTCCTACAATTCCTCTATCTATATAGTTATACATCCATCACTCTCTCCCTCCCCCCTTCATCATTGATTCTTCACCAACATGTGTCATTATGACCGACACTCAACCTCAGCCAAACAAAGTGTTCATTATCATAAAAATCAAGTATCACATATCACACCCTTACTTTAAAACAACATTATACACCAAACATTATAAAAATCCTTATTTTGAGATCGGTAGTCTGAGGCACTACGGATCATATATTGGATATGTCATAGGGTTTATCAAAATATTGAGGGGAAGAATTTAATTATGTCATGATGGAATAAGAAGGATTGGGAAGTCGACGGTTTTAGGTTTGTTGTTAGATCAATGAGGAATAGATAAGTGGAAAGAGATAATCAAGGAATTACGCTCTGATACCAAGCTAAGGATTACCTTCTCATTATCTGAGATATTACATTAATACAACATATATAGAAAATACAATGTATGTGGGCTATTCATGCTGTTGTGCTAAATACACATAAAAAATAATACAAATAATTAGAAAAGATATATGTATTAACAATTTCCACTCATCAATTTACATGTCACAACGGATATAAAACTGATTTTGAAAAATTTGGTTTTATTGTTAAGGATTAACAAAGTTGCCAACCACTGATGTAACAACACATGAATCCTTTATGAGGTCGTTCCATCCTCTTATCAAGTGTTTGTGTCCTAAGGTGAAACCATATAGCATTAACGACACGATTATCTTGGTGATGATGTGTTGGAGTTTCTTATTTGTAATAATTACATTTTGAATAATAAAGAAAACTCTAATATAATTTATCGAGCTTGTGAACTCGGCTAGCACATTTGTTTTCAGATTAGTCTTTCCAATTTCAATGTTTCTAGTATTTTCTGTATTATACATTCCGATATTTGGACTTCTCTATTTTCTAGTATTAGCGGTTTTCAATATTATGTCATTTTCTTTGATCACAATACTCACTACCTAAAGTGGTAAATCTAAACTCATGTGACAAATTATAAATAATGCATTTTATAAGCTCCTATTTCACTCATACCTTCCACCCACTTTTATGTTCAAACACCTTAATATGCCGACTCTATATATCTTTATTGGTTATTCATCTGTCCATTGCTACTACCATTGACGTGACATATCCACCCTGAAAGTTATCATACCAAGCAAGTCACATAGTTTTTGACGATTCTATTTTCCTTAATCAATAGCACACACCTATTGAACCATTGTTAGGAAAAAATAATTTTATTAATTTCCAAAAATGGATTTTCTCCATTTTTTAGCATAAATTTTGGACTCTAAATATAATCAAAACGAGTTATTGATTATATATTCATGTTCTCCTCCATGATATCTTCGTTTTGATATATTACACGTACAAAACGAATTAAAAGTGAATGAGAAATTACTTGTCAAAGTAGGGCAATTAGAAGAGAAAATAAAGGAGTTTAAGTGTGTTTTAAAACTCATCCCACATTGGTGGGAGAATGAAAAAGAAATTGGTTTATAATTATAAAGACTAGCTATCTTTGTAAGACTTATTGGAACCAAGACTCTCTCTTGTGCATGCACACAGGGGGGTGCAAATGCGAGCCAAATTGTCTTCGGTCCATTGAACTTGTGTGTGGGCACGAATGCACCACCGGTCAACCAGAAAAGTTCAAGGACCTTTTTTTGCATGTTTTTCCTAAACGAATTAAGAGCAATTACTCATAGACTTCGTTTTTTATTTCTTGATTAAATTTCTTAATTAATTGTAACAGTTATGATTTCGTTTTAATTACATTAGGTAGCATATATATGACGCCTATGTGACTGATTCAATGCACCAGATGAAACGAAATCACTCTCTTTCTCTCTTATGTTTCTGCTTCATTTTTTCTCTCTTGCTACAACCAAGGTATAATCTGGGCCAAGTGAGGGTTCGGACAATCTAGAAGAATTGCTTTCTACTGTTGTATCCTGGAAAACAAACACCCATATAAGGCGAATTTGTTTTAAGAAAACTGTGTTAAACACAGCTCTAATCAAGAATTTTATGGTTTTGTTCTTTTGTACAATTTTTTGGTTCTATTTTCCTAACAGTCTTAAAACAAATCATTTGTGCAAAACGAACTTTGAAAAAAAAATTATGTTTCATGTTAAAGTGCTTATAAAAACGATTTTTTTCTCCTTCACACTCGCAGAATCTCTTTTCAGAAATCGTTTTCTAAGACACTTTCTGTTTTTGTTTTTCCTATTTACATGTATCTAACTGTTTAAGTTTATTGCATCCATAATCTGTCACTGGTTTCAGAAACTGTTTTCTAAAATAGTTTTCAGATTCTTTCTTTTGTTTCACAAATTTTCAGACCCCGTTTTCTAGAAATAGACAATACTTACCAGTTTAGTTATTGAATTTTAATCTTTAACAGTTTACATTTGCTCCCTTTTGTAGCATGACTACTGGTGAAGGTTCCCAACCACCAAAGCTTAATGGTACTCCTAATGCTCAATAAGCTCCAATGATGACCATGTCGGTTAATCATGCCGAGAAACCTGAGAAGTTATATGGACTAAACTTTAGAAGGTGGCAACAAAAGATGCTCTTCTATCTTACCATATTGAATCTTGCTAGATTCTTAACTGAAGAGGCTCCTCGAATTCCTGAAGGAGAAGGAGATGTGCAAGCTTTAACTTCTATTGATGCTTGGAAACATTCTGATTTATTGTGTAGGAATTACGTTCTTAATGGCCTTGTTGATTCACTTTAAAATGTGTATTGTGTAACAAAGACATCCAAAGAACTATGAGACTCATTGGACAAAAAGTATAAAAATGAAGTTGCCGGGACAAAGAAATTTGTGGTTGCTCAATTTATTGACTATAAAATGGTGGATGGAAATAAGATAGATCAAAAGAGTAGTTATATCCGTACTTCTGAGAAAGCTAATGTGGTGGAGCATGGTCAAACTTCTAGGAAGAACAAATCTGGAAAGGGCAAATTCTAAAAGAAAGGCAAGGGTTTAAACTTGGGAGCCAATGGTGGAACTTTTAAGAAAAAGTTTCTAGGAAACTGCCATAACTGTGACCAACGAGGTTACTGGGCTACAAATTGCAAGCTTCCAAAGAAGGCTAAGGAGGAAAATGTTATGGAAAAGATAACCAAAGATGTGTCTGACATCGATCTTGCAGTGGTTATTTCTGAAGTTAATCTTGTGGAGTCCAATCCAAAGGAGTGGTGGATTGATACGGGAGCTACCCGTCATGTTTGCTCGAATAGAATGGTTTAGAAACATCAAGGTTGTGGAT
This sequence comes from Lactuca sativa, assembly GCF_002870075.4. Classification (NCBI taxonomy): domain Eukaryota; kingdom Viridiplantae; phylum Streptophyta; class Magnoliopsida; order Asterales; family Asteraceae; genus Lactuca; species Lactuca sativa. The sequence goes on along the minus strand of NC_056627.2, from coordinate 251,484,224 downwards.
AATGATGATAAACTGTTCATGGGAAACTCGACCACTTCTGATATCCAGGGTGTTGGAAAGATTGTGTTGAAGATGACATCGAGAAGAGAGCTGAAGTTGAATGACGTATTGTATGTACCCGAAATTCGTAAGAATCTTGTGTCGGGTTGGTTGTTGAACAAGCATGGTTTTCGGTTAGTGTTTGAGTCAGATAAATTTGTGTTAACCAAAAATTATGTGCATGTGAGTAAGGGGTATGCTGAGAGGGGTATGTTCAAACTTTGTGTAATGGCTCTTAAACCAAGTGACAATGATAATGAAATGAATAAATCTTCTACTTACTTGCTTGAGTCATAAAATATATGCAATGGTAGATTAGGACATGTTAATTTTGATACTCTTTGTCGTTTAATTAAACTCAATCACATACCACACTTTTACATTGACTCAAAATACAAATGCAACACTTGTGTTGAATCAAAATTAACACGACAATCTTTCAAGTCCATTCAAAGGACAACCGAACCACTTGGATTAATTCACACCGATGTGTGTGACATGAAATCAATTCCATCTAAAGGTGGAAATAAGTACTTTATCACTTTTATTGATGATTGCACTAAATTATGCTATGTCTATTTACTTAAAAGTAAAGATGAGGCTATTGAGAAGTTTAAAGTGTATAAAAGTGAAGTTGAGAATCAACTTAATAAGAAAATTAAAGTGATGTGTTTGAGCCACAAAATAACTTTCCTATGTGCACATGCAAACCCTAATACTTGGATCTAGGTTTCTCTATTGTATATGCAATTCATCCAAGATTTGAAACCCTAGATCTAGCATACATATTACAAAACTAATGTAACTAATGACATCTAGATGATTACCTCTTCAAGAACTCTTGATCTTTCTTCTTCCTTGAGCTTAGAGTCACAAGTGTAACTCCTCTAAGGGCTTTCAAACACCAACAAACAAAAGGGTAGCTTTTGAGAGAGGGGAGGAGGCACACAAAGTCAGCTCTAGGATTCTTAGAAAAGCAGTGGCCGAAAATTGCATGCATAGGGTCCTATTTATGTTGTGGGTAGCTAGGGTTTCAGTCAAAAACCCTAATGGATAGCTTAAACCCTAAGCAGCCCATGGAACCTTCTAGAATACAGGCCATGGACGAAAATATGATGGGCTCCCATCATAATTTCGTTTACCCCTTTAATCCATTAGGTTTCCCAGCCCAAAATACAACTATCACACATCTGACAGTTTAAGTCCCCTTTGTTCAATTAATCTCTTTTAGTCACCAAAATTAATTCCTATTTAATTTATGACTAATATTAATTAAATAATATGATTTCTCTTTTAATATATTAATAAACCATAAATCACCCTGTCAAGTTGCTATGGTGAAGGCAACCCAAAAGGACGATGCACAACCGGGTCAAGTACTTACCAAATATATTTACAGGCTTAGACACTAATTCAATAGTCTCCCACTTGGATAAGTCTAGTTACTACAAATTTTAGCACAATACGATTAGAAATCGTAGCCCTCAAAGACGTTGTCAAAATCTGATCGTATTAGTAACCTGTCCTTTAGATAAGGGATCGTATAGTCCTCTGTTCTAGATATCGTGCAGACAATTACATGGAACATAGTCATACTTATTATCCAGCAGTTTGTTTCTCGATCTATGATTCATTTGACATAGAACGTAATTAAACACATGAATTCAGTCCTGAACGGGCCCAGCACATAAGTCAAATCAAATCATCGAGGGGCCCTGATATCGCTTTTACCCTCTTAGAAGAAAAGGAACAGATAAACTTCGACTTATATGCATTTACTATTCACCAATCAAATCATAGACAATAATGCGTTTTATAACATCAAGTTACTGATGCGTTTACGCATTATCAATGCACAACCAATCAGCAAACAATAAACCATATATCTAGGTTTCAAGACCATATCATATTATCGTCTTGCGATCACTCGAGATAAATTCCATGAAGTGATTCCAGTAAGCGTGGGTTTATTCTAATGCTCAAATCAAACTTATAAGCACTCATGAACGTTATAGCAAACTGTTGCTATGCCTAATACATTTTAGACAAGCTGCACACCAATTCATGACAGTCTTCATTCATACCTACTTCCAACATAGGAACGATTGTGCACGGTTCGAATAACTCTGATTATTCAGGAAGTTAAAACATGCAAAATGAAACAATAGGTAAACAATTAACATAAGTGAGTAACATTACTAGTAAATAATATTGTTTTATTTAATCATCAAATGGTAATTACGGTTTATCTATTACACGTTTCTAAAATATCTAATCTAAACTAATATCGTCCTTCAGCCCGATGCTCCTAGCTTGCTGCAAGTGCTTAACCCTGCTTAGTCCCTTCGTGAGCGGATCTGCTGGGTTATCTTCTGACGATACCCTCTTTACTATGAGGAGTCCTTCTTCCACCCGATGTCGAATAAAATGATATTTTCTCTCGATATGTCGAGATCTGCCGTGATCCCTTGGTTCCTTGGTCAAGGCAACCGCTCCTTCATTATCACACAAAAAATTTCCATGGGATCCTTTATGGCTAGCACAACTCCAAGGTCTCCAATGAAGTTCTTCAACCATATTGTCTCCTTTGACGCTTCGCTCGCTGCAATGTACTTTGATTCGCACGTTGAATCAGCCACAGTTTCTTTCTTGGAACTTTTCCAAGTAACTGTTCCTCCATTGAGGGTAAAGACCCAGCCCGACTGCGAACGGTAGTTTTCTCTGTCGGTCTGAAAACTGACGTCATTGTACCCTCGCACTTTTAAGTCATCACTCCCACCGTGGACTAGAAACCATTCCTTGGTCCTTCGAAGGTACTTAAGAATGTTCTTGACTGCGGTCCAATATGCTTTGCTAGTGTTCCCTTGATATCTGCTGACCATGCACAAACCGAAGGCCACATCAGGGCGAGTACAAGTCATAACATACATAATTGAGCCAAAATCGGAAGCATAAGGTACTCGGCTCATTTTTGCTATTTCGACTTCGGTACTCGGGCTTTGAGTCTTACTCAACTTGGCATTACTTTGGATCGGTAACTCCCCCTTCTTTGAATTCTCCATACTAAAACATTTTAATACCTTGTCCAAGTAAGTATTCTGACTATGTCCTATTAGTCTCTTACTTCTGTCTCTCACTATCCTTATTCCCAAAATATAGGAGGCCTCTCCGAGGTCCTTCATAGCGTAGCACTTCCCGAGTTAGGACTTAACCTCCTATAGTGTCGGGATGTCGTTTCCTATGAGTAGTATGTTATCGGCATACAATACGAGGTATCTAACTATAATCCCATTGGCTTTGACATATACAAATGATTCATCCTCGCTTCGTAGAAAACCAAACTCTTTGACTTTCTCGTCGAAACAAAGATTCCATCTGCGAGACGCTTGCTTAAGTCCGTAAATGGACATCTCAAGCTTGCACACTCTATTGGCATGCTTAGCATTGACAAAAACCTTTGGGTGCGCCATGTAAAAATCCTCAGCCAACTTCCCATTAAGGAAAGTGGTTTTGACATTCATCTGCCATATTTCATAGTCATGAAATGCAGCAATGGACAACATCACCCTAATAAACTTTATCTTGGCAACTGGTGAAAAAGTTTCATCATAGTCAACTCCGGGAGTTTGAGTGAAACCTTTCGCGACCAATCGCGCCTTATATGTGTGAACACTCCCATCCATGTCGATCTTCTTCATGAAGATCCATTTGCACCCGACCGTCTTATGTCCGGGCACATGGTCAGCCAAATTCCAAACTTGGTTGTCATATATTGACTGAATCTCGCTGTCCATCGCCTCTTTTCACTTTGCTGACTCCGGGCCTGCCATGGCTTCCTTATAGTTGTTAGGTTCGTCCAGATTCACTAGTGTACTATCACTAATGAACGTATCCCCTTCGGTAGTAATATGAAAACCATAAAACTGGGGTTGAACCCGAACTCTATCGGAACGTCTATGAGGTAAGGACTTGTCAATCGGTTCAATCGATGTTTCCTACTCGGGTTGAGTGCCAGTGTTAGAGGTTCGTTCATCGCTCGACTCTTGAATCTCTTCAAGATCGATTTGCCTCCCACTATCCTCTTGGCTTATGAGTTCTCGCTCTAGGAAAACCCCTCTCCTCGCAACGAAGACAACATTGTCATTCGGTCTATAGAAGAGATATCCAAAGGACTTCTGTGGGTAACCGACGAATATACACCACTCACTACGAGGTTCGAGCTTGTTGTGAGTCTCTCGTCTTACGAAAGCCTCGCAACCCCAAACCTTGATATGTGCCGACAAGGGAGCCTTCCCTGTCCACATCTCGTGAGGTGTTTTGGAAACCTTATTCGTAGGGACTAAGTTAAGGGTATGGGTGGCAGTCTCTAAGGCATACCCCCAGAATAAGATAGGTAGTGAAGCACGACTCATCATGGAACGAACCATGTCCAACAAGGTTCGATTACGCCTCTCAGCCACACCGTTCAACTGCGGTGTCCTAGGTGGCGTCAATTGAGAAACGATTCAACATTCCTTAAGATTGTCGTGGAATTCAAGACTTAGGTACTCTCCTCCTTGATCGGATCGAAGCATCTTAATTTTCCTGCCCAACTGATTCTCCACTTCTTGTTTAAACTCTTTGAACTTTTCAAAGGTTTCTGACTTGTGCTTGATTAAGTAGATATACCCCATATCTACTATAATCATTGGTAAAAGTCACGTAGAAGCGCATCGCATCCCTTGTGGTTGATCCAAATGGCCCACACACATCCGTGTGTATAAGATCCAATATACCCTCACCCGTTTCACAAGCGCCAGTGAAGGGCGACTTGGTTATCTTTCCAAGTAAACAAGATGATGGGTTATGAGCATTCTAACACCCCTAAGTGTACATGCAACCCTAGAAAAACCTTAGATCTATGTTTGTCTAAAGTACATGCATAATATGATTTCCAAGGATCATAATCCTATCTAGCATACATGGGGAACTTTAAACATAAAAGATGGCTAGAATTACATACCTTGTAGTTGATTTGATTCCTTGAAAACGTTGAGAGCATAGCACCCCAAGTGTGATGCCTCAAATGTTTCACATAACTCCAAGTGCTTTGGAATAACTTTGAGAGAATGTAAAACACTTCAAAATCGGCCTAGCCCTCTTCTTTTCTTAGTGTAGTCGATTTTAGATGATATCATGTTCTTTATATAGTGTGTTACACTTAGGGTTACACCATGTAAACCCTAATGTAACATGGCTCTTCATTTCCATGACTCATGGGTTTAAACCTCCATGGAGCATCCTATGGGTCTTATCCCAACTTGATAATCCATGGAGCCTTTAGCCCACTATACAAGTTATGGATGATTTACATAATCAACCCATATATTTAATTAGTCATCTTTTGATCACTTAATTAATTCTAAATTAATTCTTAATCAATACTAATTAAATAATATTATTAATATATTAGAACTTATAATATATTAATAAACCATAAGTATTATTTCTCTCATTTTAGTTTATCCAAATGCATGACGCCATGAAACCCAAATGGACCATGCCAGGTCGGGTCAAGTACATACCAAATATAGTTCTGGACTTAGACACCTTATCCAACAGTCTCCCACTTGGATTAGTCTAGTAACTATAACTGCAAGTATGACTTCAGGAACTGATCAGCAATCGTAGCTCTTTCAGGGTCTCTCGGAACTGAGAAGATGATGATACGCCATTTAAGATAAGTGATCATATAATCCTATGTTCTAGATATCAGCCGGAAAAATACATGGAAAAATGTCTTATTTATTGTCTAGCAGTTTGTTTCCCGATTTCAGATTTGTTTGACATAGAACTGAATTGAACACATCAATTCGGATCTGACCGGGCGCGATACATAGGTCAAAACAAAATCATCGAGGGGCCCAGATATCGCTTCTAATCCAAGAAGGAACAAATAAACTTTGACTCATATGCTTGTTCTACTACTTGTTGAATCACACACAAAAATACGTTTTATAACATCGAGTTACCAATGCGTTTCGTACGATCAATGCATAATCAACTCATAGGCAACACATCATATCTCTAGGTTTGAAGACTTATATGATATTACCGTCTCACGATCACTCGAGATAAATTCCATGAAGTGATACCAGTGAGCGTGTGTTGAATCTAATGCTCATAACTTATGAACACTCATGAGTGTTGTAGCCATGTCAAACAACTTAGACCTCTGGAACCAACTCATGACAGTCTTGATTCATACTTACTTCCAACATATGACCGATTGTGGAGAATTCGAATAATATGATATACCAAACATAATTATTCTGGAAGTCAAAACATGCAAAAGAAATATAGTAAATGATTGAGAAACGATAGCAAAACTTTACTCATAAATAAACACAACTTTTATTCATCATCAAATATCAATTACACTTTACAAATTTCAAAATTATCTAACTACTGAAACTAATATCATCCTTCAGCCCTATGCTTCGAGCATGTTGGACATGCTTAACCCGACTCAGTCCCTTCGTGATGGGATATGCTGGGTTCTCATCCGATGTTACCCTCCTTGCCACGAGCAGTCTTTCTTCTATTTGATGTCTAATGAAATGGTATTTTCTGTCGATGTGTCTGGATCTCCTGTGATCCCTTGGTTCCTTGGCTAAGGAACTGCACTTTCACTATCACAGAAAATTTCCATTGGCTCCTTTATAGCTGATACAACTCCAAGGTCTCCAATGAAGTTCTTCATCCATATAGCCTCCTTTGCTGCCTTGCTTGCCGCTATATACTCTGATTCGCAAGTTGAATCAGCCACTGTCTCCTGCTTGGAACTCTTCCAAGTGATTGCTCCTCCGTTTAAGGTAAAGACCCAGCCTGACTGATAGTGGAAATTATCCCTATCAGTCTGAAAGCTGGCATCACTATACCCTACAACTCTCAAGTCATCACTCCCACCGAGGGTAAGGACCAAGTCCTTAGTCCTCCGCAGGTACTTGAGGATATTCTTTACCGCAGTCCAGTGATCCTGGCCAGGGTTCCCCTGATATCTGCTAACCATGCTCAAGTAAAAGGCTACATCAGGACGAGTACAAGTCATAGAATACATGATCAAGCCTACATCGGAAGCTTAAGGTACTTGACTTATTTCTGCTATCTCAACCTCGGTACTCGGGCTCTAAGTCTTACTCAATCTGGCGTTACTCTGGATACGTAACTCTCCTTTCTTGGAATCTTGCATGCTGAACCTTTTTAGGACCTTATCCAAGTATGTACTATGACTAAGTCCAATTAGTCTTTTACTCCGGTCTCTTAGAATACTTATCCCTAGAATATAGGCAGCTTCTCCTAGGTCTTTCATAGAGAAACACTTCCAAGCCAGGACTTCACTTCCTCCAAGGTTGGGATGTCATTTCCTATGAGTAGTATGCCATCCACATACAGTACCAAAAAGCTAACTATACTCCCACTAGCCTTGACATAGACACAAGATTCATCTTTACTCCTCGAAAAACTAAATTCTTTGACTTTCTCATCGAAGCAAAGATTCCATCTGCGAGGTGCCTGTTTCAATCCATAAATGGATTTCTTGAGCTTACACACTCTATTAGGGTATTCTGTACTGACAAAACCCTCTGCCTGACTCATGTAAACATCCTCAGCCAAACTTCCATTAAGGAAGGCGGTTTTGACATCCATTTGCCATAACTCATAATCATGAAATGCAACAATAGCTAACTTGTAACGTCCCAAAATTTCAGACTAAAAATTTCTTTTAATAAAACATTACTTTAAGCAAATTCATCATTTCAAAACATAAACATGGTATTAGTTTCCAAAATACATGTTCGTTATCAGAGTAAACATTCCCAGGCTGTCTAAACTATGGTGTGTGCCATGCGATCACCCCGAGCTCTTCCCTCCGCTACCAGAAGTACCTGAAACCAAAACTGAAAACCGTAAGCACGAAGCTTAGTGAGTTCCCCACCCTACCACATACCATGCATAACCACATACTGCACATACTGGGCCACACCCGCTATCCTGGGCCTCTCCCCTACCTCGGGCCTCGCCCGCTACAACGGCCCCGCCGCTCTAGGCCCCGCCTGGCTTTGAGCCCCGCTCGAATACATATTTGTTTCACTTAGGCCTCGCCTGTCACAGGGCCTCTCCCCCTAACATATAATAGCACGTAAGCATATCACATCACATCACATAATTTAAACACATACTAACGGATCTTGTCCTAAGGCCTCGCCTATCTCTAGGCCCCGCCCTTGACCTGCTACTGATGAGTCATGGAACCCCGTCCATACTCCTGCTCATAGTGAGGTACGGGCCCAGCCCACCCTCACTCCTTCCCTAACTTGGGCCTCGCCCCTGCTCTGCTGCTACTGAGATGTGGAACACCATCCACACTCTGCTATTGGTGAGATATGGGACCTCGCCCACACTCACCTCCCTACCAGGCACATACAAGTATCACACAGACAACAAGTATAAACTATCACATAAACCATTCCTTGGGCACCCGCCCTTTATCATTGGACCTCGTCCCGGATATCATACTAGCATACTGTGCCTAGGGCTAACCCCCGGGTCTTTTACTCGTAACTACATGGGCCGACATTGTGGCCGTAGACCCATTCATACAAAGGGAAACTCACCTGCACCGGCTGGACTGGCTGATGAACCCACTAGCTGCTGCCCGACAACTCTTTGAACTCCTGCTCCACTCGCTCTCCGAGCTACCAATATCAATGCAACACTAAGTCTAACTGACCCCCGAAAGACAACCAAATCAACTCTGGTCAAGGTCAAAGTCCTAGTCAAAGTCAACCTTCCAGGTCAACCCTACTCGCCGAGTCACCCTATTGACTCGCCGAGTTCATATGTTCAGAGTCCTTCTATTTGCGACTCGACTCACCGAGTCAGTCCATGACTTGCCGAGTCTACCGATTTCCGAGTCCTGACCTGTCCAACTCACCGAGTCTCCATTCGACTCACTGATTCGAGTCTCAACACGAAGGGTTTGGGGTTCCGCGACCTGACTCTCCGAGTCCAAGAACAGACTCACCGAGTCCAAGACAACCTTCAACAGACTCACCGAGTTATTCATCCAACTTGCGGAGTTCCTGCCCAACATCATCTGATTCGACGAGCTGTTCATCCCACTCGTCGAGTTCCTCCAAATCTTCATGCTACTCGCCGGGTCCACTCAAAGGACTCGCCGAGTCCATCCGGTCCTTCATACATGTAGAGGACTTTTGAGTCATGCAGGGACTCAAATCTGTAGATCCACCCTTCCCAAGCCTATTCCTCACGTAAAGTTGCAAACTTTACATGTAGAGAAGGAGATCTAGGCAAAATACACCACAAACTAGGGTTTAAGGCAAGAAAGCTCCATATTCGACTCAAGGGCTGATGCTTTACGGGATTCTAAACCAAAACAAGCATGAATCTGAGGTCGCAACCTCAGATCTGGACTTCAAGCTCGAGATTGATCTTAAACATGGCTTAAAAGCCCCAAAACTCATAATCAAAGAAAATCTAAAGGAGAGAAACGACTTTAATACCTTCAATATCTCAGAAGGGTTCCCCAATCTTCGGATCCAAGGCCACTCCTTGTTGCTTCAATGATTCCCACTTCTTCTTCTTCCTTTAAATCACTCAAAATGGCTAAAAGCTTGAATGAGCACAATGGAGGCTTAGGGTGCGGTGTTCTGGGTGTGAGAGACAGTAAAGGAACCCTAAGGGAGAGAATGAGACGATTAAATAGGCTCCAAGCCCCGAATTTAGGGTTTTCCTCGCACAGACCAGACTCGCCGAGTCCACTTGGCCGACTCGCCGAGTTGGTCACTTACACCTCGACCCGGATCCCGCTCGGACTCGCCGAGTTCCTCCTTGGACTCGCCGAGTTGCCCCTTATAATTAAGGTTTTCTTTCCTTTCTTGGCCTTCAAAACTTTGGGTGTTAGATAACAGGACCCTAATGGACATAATCTTTGCTATTGGTGAAAAGGTCTCATCATAATCAACTCCCGAAGTTTGAGAAAAACCCTTTGCAACTAGTCGCACCTTATATGTGTGTACATTGCCATCCATGTCGGTCTTCTTCTTGAAGATCCACTTGCACCCAAATATCTTACGACCTGGTACATTCTCAACCAAGTTCCAAACTTGATTGTCATACATGGACTGTATCTCGCTATCCATTGCTTCTTTCCATTTAGCAGACTCGGGGCCTACCATGGCTTCCGCGTAGCTGTAAGGTTCATCCAGACTTTCCAATGTCTCATCACTGATAAGTGTCTCACCTTCCGCAGTAATATGGAAACCATAGTAGTGATTGTTGGGTTTTGAGCATTCTAACACTCCTATGGTGTGCATGCAACCCTATAAACCTTGGATCTATGTTTTCTCTATAGTACATGCAAATAAGAACTTTCCAAGGCTCTAATCCTAACTAGAATATTATGAAGTTCTTATACTATAAAGTACTAGTTAGATGACATACCTTTTGATGTAGCTTGGTGTCTTCAAGATTTAAGAGCTTAGCCCCAATAATGTGGAAGCCTCAAATGGAATCACAAATCACCAAAACACCTTGGAAGACTTTAGAGAATATGGATACTTGGTTCTCTCTAGTGAAATTGGCTAGCCCTTCTTAGTGTACCACACTAGTTCCCATTTCACCAACCAAGGACATCTTTATATAGTGTGGAGGATTAGGGTTAAACCCTAATACCCATGACCTTTCATTTCCTAGGATCCATGGGTTAAACACTCCATGGACTATCCATGAAAGCTTAGCCCAACATAAATGAACTTGGCCCATTCCATATATATAAGAGTCCATATTTAATTAGTTCCTTTTGATCACTTAATTAATTATAAATTATTTCTTGATCAATACTAATTAAATAATATGATTCCATATTATTATATTAGAACTTATAATATATTAATATTAATCATAAACATACTATTCTCAAAAGATTATCCATATAAATTGTGTCGGTGAAGTGCAACCCAAATGGACCATGCCAGGTCGGGTCAAGTACATACCAAATATAGTTATGGACTTAGACATTAATCCAACAGTCTCCCACTTGGATAAGTCTAAAACTATTATTGCGTATGACTTCAAACCTAACTGGCAATCGTAGCTCTTAAAGCCGCTATCGAAGTCTGATCTTGTCAACGAACTTGTCCATTAGATAAGGGATCATATATTCCTCCATTCTAGATATCATATGGACTGAGACTTGGATTATAATCATTCTCTCTGTCCATTTGTTGTTTCCCGATTTCCGATTTATGATGACTGACTAATTGAACAAATCAAATCAGTCCTGGCCCGGCCGAGCACTTCTATTTGTCATCATCAAATCATTGAGGGGCCCACAGATATCGCTTTTATCCCGAAGGTAAAAGGAATGGATAAACTTCGACTCATATGACTTGTTCTACTACTTGTTGAATCATACAGAAAGATACGTTTTATAGCACCGAGTTACCAAATGTGTTTTCGTGCAATCAATGTACAACCAACTCATAGTAACAACTCATATCTCTAGGTTTGAAGAATATAAGATATTATCGTCTCATGATCACTCGTGATAAAATCCATGAAGTGATTCCAATGAGCGTGGGTTGAATCCAATACTCAGAACTTATGAGCACTCATGAGTGTTGTAGCCCTTTGTCCAACACCTTAGACCTCTACAAGCCAACCCATGACAGTCTTAATTCATATCTACTTCCAACATATGACCGACTGTGGATGGTTTGAATAACTTAGTCATTCCGGAAGAATAACCTAGTTTATTCGGGAAGTCAAAACATGCAAAATGAAACACAAGAATAATTGAATCCAATATGGTATCAAAATCTATGAACATAAATAAAACACCTTTTATTTATCACCATATGATTACACATTATTCATTGTATACTGTTTCAGCTATCAACTTTATTCTTGAATTTAAAACAATAGTTGTCCCATGCTCCAAGCATGTACACTATGTTTTCTAAACACTAGTCATGCCATACACCAAGTATGCATACTATGTTTGTCTATGATCTTTACTTTGTGAACTAGATCAATTGAACATAAGTTCAATGATTCTCTTTTCACACTCCCAAATCCTTACTGCAAATGCAAGAATTCCAAATTCATGCCATTTACTGAAATCTGTTAGATTCTAAACTTATATGCATTGATCCTCTTGTAATGATTATGCACAAAGTCAGAAAGACTTGACAACAATCATTACAGAGTATTCCAAAGGAGATCAACTCCTTGGAAACATCCTTCTTGCATTAAGTTTCCTAATCTTAAACAGATTGAAAATTCTAACTTTGAAATATTTCTAGATTCCATTTTGACTATCACTTCTGAACAAGAGTTGCCTCCTTACAGATTGTGTCAATATGGTCCTTCCAGAATTATCACTATACTTCCAACTGTCCTTGAGCAACCAATCTTTGGTAAACCTTAGATTGTCCTCGACAATTGTTTAATCCTTTTATTCATATCCAGTTCTAAACCTTTTCCCTTCTTAATGCCCCAGGCATTTGGAAAATTTTTAGAAATGATGAATATAGCACATGTAATTGATCCTATATCCGAAGCATATGGGACACGATTCATGATGTTTCACATAAAGACTAAACCAGTCTTTTTCTATAATATTCCCATTTCTATTTGCCAAGTTCTCATATTTCAGATTATGAAAAGGGATGCCGTAATCATAATCAAATTTTAGAACGCAAATAATGGACCCATATACAGAATTTCCTTATGTTGAGCCATTCCAACATGAAATTCATATATATATATATATATATATATATATATATATATATATATATATATATATATATATATATATATATATATCCTTGACTAAATGATTAAAACCTCACGATCTAAGCTTATAGATTTGAGATGAAGTATAATTTCCTCTCCCTTAATTATAGCAAAACAACCTTTTTCCTAATTGAAACCTTTTGTTTTCTATAATTAACATTGCTAACTTGTAACCTTTATCATAATTATCATGCTCCCACTAACATGATGATTATTTGCATAACACTTATGCTCCCACTAGCTTTGACATGTACTCAGAAATCAGCTGACTTTCTTACCAAAGTTCAGATTTCTGATACTAGATTGTTTTGATAAAACTTTATCAAAATCATACACCTTCCCTTAGATAGCACACTTGTGTGTCTAAACAATTATGAAGAGGGATGCCGTAATCATAATGGTTAGACCTTTTTTCCACTTCTCACAAGTCCAAGTTAGTGTGCCGGTAAACCACACACGCTCCACTAACGACTTTGAGAATGCAAATATCACAATTGCTATCTAGCTAAAATCTACTTAGTGAAAATGTTTCCTCACCATCATTTTCATGAATCGAAGAGAAACCTTATGACACTTAGATTTTTTTTTGGTGTATGTGTTCTTATCCATGTGAATTGTCAAAACCATAGTCACAAGACAAGGATAATGACAAATCCAAACTCATATGGATTGAACTCAATCTTAACTTCTTGCCACCTGGCAGCTCAAGAGCCTGCCATTGCTTCCAAGTTTTTATGCAACCAATTGAGAACTCTAAGAACTCATATACAAAGCCAACTTTAACTGGAATGGGTACAAAATATGTCAACACGATAGGTTATAAACCTCAAGTCGTGTGCTAGTGAAGAACTTCAGGTTTTATTCTTGATTAGTTCTTGAGACTTTCAAGACCTTTAAGACTCCCACTATCCTCTTGACATATAAGACTTTCTTGTCAGATATTCAAGAGATAGTGTGGATTCTAATCAAGACAAACACTTCACACAATTGGCCTAAGTTGGTCTTTGTTTTATCCAAAACATCACAACTTACCAATTTCAAATGTACAAGAGTAGAAAACTTTTACTCTTACATTTGACAAGTGTTTTAAACCTTCTTTAAGACATGTCACTCAAGTTACAATCTTGGAGTATGACTCCAAGACTTGTATTGGAACGAAGTATGACTCATCTTCTTGATTTAACCATTTCAACAATTCAAGTTCCTCTTCTTAGTCATAAGAATACACTAAGATTTCCTTAGAGAACTAATTGTGCTATGGTTCCTTAATCATTAAGATGATCACAAAAACTAATACTAAAGTACTCTCCCATCTTTTCCAGATTTGAGAAACTTTTATCCTTCTGCCTAATTTGATTCTTCTTATTTGCTATGTCATACATTGGAACCTTTTTCTAATGTCTTAGAATTACACTTAAGCTTGTAAGTATAACCATATTTACTGAGCTTTAGTAAACTATGACGAATAGTCTTATCAATCTTTTGTGGTGGACTTAATCAGTGCACAAGAATGTGTACTCGATCCCTTAGTCCATTACTTGACTCACACATCCGTGTGAAAAGTAATTCGTCTTAATTTTCCAATACTTGAAAGTTCTCATTCATCATGCTATACAACTTGCATGATTCCAAGTCCCGGTCCAATTGAAACTTGGGTGATGAGAATCTTTCCTTATTTGGTAAATTTAGACATTACCACAAATGAAAGAATCAATTTCATACTTCCACTCTTGCTATTAATGGAATCATATACGCAACAATTTTTCCTCAAATGCCATTGTAAAGATATTTTAAAATAAATAAAATCAAAATTTTTCTTTTATTTTAAAACTTTGCGGAAAAATTATCCTTACAATCCATATGAAAACTTGTTGTTATCTATTCCTAAGCAATATCTCATAACTCCTAAGAAGTAGCTTAAGAACCCAATCTTCAAACTACGCGATAGAAATCCATCTACGCGATCAGATTCAACATATTCTTTCTTTAAGTTCCTTTACTTTTCTTTGATTCTTAAAACATCACCATGTGACCCAGTCACATCATGTATCAAGAATCTCATAATGGAAACTTAACAGAGTTAGATAGTGGACTTTACCTGAAGTAGAGTCAAACTTATTGACTTCAACATCCTTAGGTAAATTTGGCAGCTTCGCAACCAAAACCCCTTTCTTTCGCAATATAAACATATGGACCCTTTGATAATGTTACACGGGACTATCACAGACTTAGCTTTTCTCTTTACCATTTGGTCAACCGAGTTGACTATGGCCGATCCCTTTCCATTGGGAAGAGAATGCTTTTCTGGATTTCCTGTGTCACTATTGTTATTGTCCATCAAGTTTTAAGGAAGTTGATCTTAACAAATAGATAAGATCATTAAGGGTCTTTCCATAGTCTGTTTCATAGGTGCTCCAAAAGAACTCACTATGTGACTTAGAAAGTGATTGAACCACTAACTTTCTCAAGACTTTGACACCCAACTCTCCCGACTTGTCAATATGTGACTACATCTCCAAGATGTGATCACACCTAGACCTTGCCTTGCCAATTGGGCTTGAGTGACCTTAAACTTTTCAAGAACTTGTGGGTTAGGAAGAATAATTAGAGGAGGTGGAAGAAGAATGATTTCCATGGGACATCATCTTCATTTAGGAAAGCTTGTTTCAAGAGATTTGGGAAGACCATAAATGTCTAAACCAGACATGTTTTGGGAGATATTCAAGATAGTTGATCTAAAGTCCTTAATATGACACCCAATATGAAATATTAAGGCTAGGACCCAACAAACTATTTTATAACTTAGAAGAGGGATGCCGTAATCCAAGCTATAAAATATTTGAAGGTAGGTGAATGACGATTCACCAATTTCCACCAAGATAAAAGAAATGTATTATTAGGTTTTAATTGGTTTTGAAACTCCTAGATCTTTGAGATTCATTGAACTGTTCAATGGCATGTTTCAATCTCGAGTGTGCCCTTCAGGTTTTGTGACTGGGATGCCGAGGATCACAAAACAAGTTGTGAAGTAACCATGCAAATTACTTGGTACCCTTAAGTGTTTACCCCTCAATCGATGTGCCGGTTAACCACACACGCTCCATCGATACTATGATAAACATTAAGTTACCCTTTACCTACCTTGTTAAATACGAGTTAGTGTGCCGGTTAACCACACACGCTCTAGTAACCGACTTAAACAAAGTGAAAAGTGTAATTTCATGGATTAGCACCTTATTCACATTTTCCTAAGTAACTAAGATTGGGTATTATTAAGAGTTTAGTTACTTAGTATTTATCATTAATACTTTTAATGAAGGGAAAATTCTAGTCCTGTCAAACCCGTTCGGCTAACGACCCTCCACCAGTCAAGCAAGCGGTGGGTGAGAGTGGACACCCATTAAGTTGCCATTTTATAGGCAACAACCTTATACCCACCTTATAGACCGACTTCGTGAATAAGGTGTACTAGCGGTAAGACTGACTTTACTCTTATACATATATATATATATATATATATATATATATATATATATATATATATATATATATATTATTAACTTATAATATTATAAAGTATAAGGGTTGAATTTTAACTCTTTAAAATTCTAAGGGCTAACTTGGAATTAAAGTATTCATAAGTGAAAAAATTTCAAATTCCAAAACTTGAGGGCAAGTTTTGAAACTATTCAAAACTAATTAATTCCATAACTTATGTGTTTAAAGTAGTTTTAATCCAAAAACTCTTCAAATTCAATAACTTGAGGACAAGTTATGGAAGACTTTAAACTAATAAAAGAATTAACTTTTCTTTATTTTATAACTTATGGAATTAATTAAGGTTACACTTTTTTATTATTATTTAATGAAGAGACTCTTGATCCTCCATAACTTGAGGACAAATTATGGAGTCATAACACCATTTAATTAGAACTAGACTCTTCATTTTGTAACCTTTGCCAACTTTTATGAGTTTTATGAAACTTAAATGTGACTTTTCATATAACTTGAGGACAAGTTACAAAAACACATTTTAGAATCAACTCTTAGATTAATTTGGATTGAAAACAACTATTTTACTCAACTTTTCTATTAATCTAAATCAACTCATAAGAACAAGATAATTCAAATCAAACTTTTTCATGTAATTAGTCTAAACCTTAAACTAATACAAAACATGAATCTATTGACAATTATCTTTGAAATTGGATTAGCATGAACATTACCACATCAAAAACAAGTTTATAAGTTCAAAAACATCTTAGGGTAATGTTCCTAGTCCAATTCCAGCCAAAAAAGTCGAATTTATGCTGTCTGGGGGTCCAACTCGTCGAGTGCATGAACCAACTCGGCGAGTTGGATGCATTTTGTCTTGGACTCGGCGAGTTCGTTCATGGACTCGACGAGTCTGCTGGGCAGACAACATCAAAACTCGATTTTTCAGCTCCTTTTGCAAGTATAACAAGAAAACAAGCCTAGGCTCTGATACCACTGTTGGGTTTTGAGCATTCTAACACTCCTATGGTGTGCATGCAACCCTATAAACCTTGGATCTATGTTTTCTCTATAATACATGCAAATAAGAACTTTCCAAGGCTTTAATCCTAACTAGCATATTATGAAGTTCTTATACTATAAAGTACTAGTTAGATGACATACCTTTTGATGTAGCTTGATGTCTTCAAGCTTTAAGAGCTTAGCCCCAATAGTGTGGAAGCCTCAAATGGAATCACAAATCACCAAAACACCTTGGAAGACTTTAGAGAATATGGATACTTGGTTCTCTCTAATGAAATTGGCTAGCCCTTCTTAGTGTACCACACTAGTGCCCATTTCACCAACCAAGGACATCTTTATATAGTGTGGAGGATTAGGGTTAAAACCTAATACCCATGACCTTTCATTTCCTAGGATCCATGGGTTAAACACTTCATGGACTATCCATGAAAGCTTAGCCCAACCTAAATGAACTTGGCCCATTCCATATATATATAAGAGTCCATATTTAATTAGTTCCTTTTGATCACTTAATTAATTATAAATTAATTCTTGATCAATACTAATTAAATAATATGATTCCATATTAATATATTAGAACTTATAATATATTAATATTAATCATAAACATAAGGATATGGTCGGTAGTCTCTAAGGCGATGTGACAACCTAAAAATCTTTTCCTTGAAATTTCAGCCATTCAATTCAACTGTGTGTCAGACTCGTTTCAGCTATCTTTTAGCCTTGTTTAGATTATGTTTAAAGGTTGAAAGCTCGGTACATTCAAGCATTGGGTTTAGGGATGTATCAGCTAAATTTCTTCGAATTGAAATCGAGCCGAACAATCCATCAAAGGGAGTGTACGGCCGTACACATGAGTGTGCGGCCATACACCCATGTTGGCCATACACCCCCTCCATAAGAATGATATCCCTTCATTCCTAAGTCATTTCTTCAGTTTCCAAGTCAAGAACTCGAGTTTTCTCTCAACTCTCATCAAGCTTTTCACCCGATCTTCAAGAATGTAAGCCTTTCTTCTGTTTCGATTTTATGTTATCCTTCTTCACCTAGTAAGAACCTTTGATTTCATCCATGGAAATCAACTTTTGACTAGATCTTCAAATCTTCATCCATTTCACCAAGAACACACACTTGTTCTTGGTGATTTTGAGCCTTCTTGAGCCTCCAGGTCGTAAGTACTCTTTCCCTATGCTTAGATCTTGTTAAGAACACTAGATTAACACCTTAAAAATGCCCAGAACTCTTGAACACAAGGTGTGTGCGTCCGCACACCCATGTGTGGCCATACACCCCTTAAAACACCCCTAAACGGCCGTCAAAATGCATTTCTAGCTTCAACACTTGGTGAGCAATTGTCCCACAAGCCTCCTTACCTTTGGAATACACTTTTGTGCACTCATTACCATGAGTGTGCGGCCGCACACTCCCTGGCTGCACACCCATGGACACACACTCCTCAAAGTGGCCTTACACTCCCCTTAGATGAATCACATGTGATTCCAACACTTGGTCAAAGTGTTTCCTAGTCCCTAAAGGTGTTTTCTTGCATGTGGTTGCTTCTATACACTATATTCATGCCAATATATGCCATTATATGTCATTTAGGACTCGTTTGTGTCTTGGGACTTCATTCGTGGAACTTCTCATCCTTACACACATATTCGTTTGAATCAACCACATAAGGTGAGTACGTACCCATATAATCAATCTTTTAAACTGTTTTAAATGCTTTTAAGGGGGGGGGGGGGGATACAAGTTGAACACAATGATAATTGTGTAAATGTTTGTTATAAACATCTTTCTAAAGATTACTTATGTCTTTTATTAAGTGATCAAAACATTTCAAAAACTCTTTTTAAGTTATGTTACTTTATAGTTTATAAAACTTCGTTTTTAAAGTACAATCATAACTTAGTAAATAAACGAGTCTTTTCAGTAACAATTCAAGTAAAGATACTAGTAAACTATAATGTGTATTGTTTAGGGGTTCAATTCATACTAGATACTAGATCATACTATAAAGAGAAACAAGGAGGGAGATACAATACACGATAACAGAAAGAACATACTAAGATACTATAATAGAAAGAACATACTAAATGCTATAGCAGGAGAAGAATAGAGGATCTAACTATACCAATAATCACTAACTCATTGTTCTAAACAAAAGGTGATAGTAAATTGGGTATACATGATCAGATAACTTTAATGTGAATTTACACGGCCTAGCAATTTGTTTGCAGAAGTCGTGTTTGGTCCCCAGAATCACTTGCAGGGAGAGCGTATAGCATGGGTACTATCCATCACATTATGACCTTAATAAAACAAACATGTTTTAAGGTAATCAGTACATCACTATGTCAATTCAAAAGAAAATTGTGTACTTATATTTTCCCATTACTTTCATATTGTGACAGTTCCACTTGAAAGTTAATGCAAACACTACAAGAAAAAAGGCCTTTTACGACGCTCATTGCGCGTCGTAAAACGCTCAGACGACGCGCAAATGCGTGTCAAGGAAGGCCCTGTCATAAAGAGACACGACGCGTATTTACGACGCACATTTATGACGCGCATTTACGACGCGCAGTTACGACACGCAATGCGTATCAAGGAAGGCCCTGTCATAAAGGAAGACGATACGCATTCGCGTGTCGTAACCTTACGACGCGCGTGTTAATGACACGCAATGCGTATCAAGAAAGCCTCTGTCAAGAAAGGCCATGTCATAAATGAAGATGACACGCATGTTTGCGTATCATAATTTTAAATGTTAAAAAAAATTATTTTTTATAGATTTACTAATTTTCAAATTAAATTTGCATTTAATGCCTCACAATATAAAATAAAATATCATATACAAAAAATATAATCCATTTCATAAAATTTAATTTCATACAAATAAAATACCATAAATAACAAAGATAATTCATTTCACTAATATGTCAAATACAAATAATTATTCCAATAGTGAGTAAATGTTATAAAAAAATGAACTCAAGAGAAGCAGAATATACAATTGCATTATCTAGCTTACTATCTGCCAACAACTCTCCGTGTGTTTGCTTTTTGTTTGAGTCTCGTTTCCTCCAAAACTACTAGATACAATGGCTTACCACTTCAGATGCATCAGGAGTGAGTTCAATAAAAGATCCAACATCCCTGTAACCCTTCTTTCTTCCCAACCCAGGGACTTTTTCTATTCTTCAGCAACCAAGCATCAATCATAGGATTTTCGACCAATTCCTTATCCTCTATCAATAACACCAAGAAATCCTACACAGATAAAACCATGATTCTGTTAACAATTACTGGTTTATAGTTGTATAAATATACTCTTACTCACCATAGAGGAAATATCATATTTAAACAAGTTGACTCTCTTTTCTATTAACCAGTAATCAAGAAATGGGCCCACAAGTAAAAGGGATCCAGCCTGGATAGGTGTTGTATGTCCCAGCAGATTGAAAGAGCTTAACAAGTATTTCCTTTTGAGATAATGATGGAAGACAAGTCATGATCTTGTATTCCTATAAGAAATCAGTTGATCACAAACTACATGTGCAACTACAGGTATACACACACATACAGAGAGAAAGAGAGAGAGAGAGAGAGAGAGAGAGAGAGAGATAGAGAGAGAGATAACCTTGGCATGTGTCATTATCTCTTTAGCCCAAGAGAAGAAATTATTGTTGTTGATGTTGCACACCAGAAACAAGAGATTGTGAAGAAACCTCTCAGAGGAGCAAGTCCAAGAAACCTGCATAAACTTCAAAGTAAACATACATGTTATATTTTATATTGTGCTTCAACATCTACCAAAGGGTATTGTTGTCTTTTAACAACAATATAGCGGAGATGATTAATAAATTTGACTCAAAAACCAAACATATTTGAAGTTGGATGATGATTAATAAAAACCAAACATATTTGAAGTTGGATGATGATTAATAAATTTCACTCAAAAACTAAAAGAAAACATATAATTAAAATGACCTTAATCCTATTAGCTAAACAAAATACACTAATCCCATTAGTGAATAACCAAATAAAAATGAAACAAAATAGCCCAAATCCTTTTGATCTTCAATCCATATAAAGATTCAAATTAATACTCCATCTTAATTTCTAAGAGTATTATAATCCTATAAACAAAGAACTAACTAAAAACCAAGCAAAGTGGACCAACATTGAAGACAATCAAGAAATTAATAGTAAAATATTACAAAGCCTCATAAGTACAGTGGTGAGAGGATCGGATCCAAACTAATCATTCCTTAAGTCTTGTTTTTTTTAACTAAAAATCAACTTAAATTTATAATAAAGCTAATTTGTTAAATTTCACCCCCCTTCATTGTTATGCCTTTAACAGCTCTTACATACATACATCAATTCATTGAAACAACTCATTTCATCCAGACATCAGTATATTTGGTGTGTATGAAGGAAGAAAGAAAGTACCTCCTCATTAGACCAATTATCATTTAGACATTTTAAATCGTTACCCTTTGGTGACCAAATTAGTCCCTCTATCATGCCACTGAATTGATCCATTTTATTTCCCAATATAGCCAACTCTCTCTAGCCACGTTGTCCACACATCATCTCATCCATTCTGCATAATGATACCAATTTCTTCAGATAACAGACAATTTAAAACAGCCATGTATTTGGTTAGTGTGAATAGATAACATAGAAGAGTAACCTGAGAAAAGATTTCTGGGCAGCAGTTCCAATATCACCAGCAACATAAGCTTCCTGCTTCAGGACTTGCTGGTGAAGATACTGGGCAGCAGCAGTTCCACACATCGCTTGCTGCTTCTTTCTTCTTTCTTGCCTGCTAACATGTCACACAGTTGTGTTGTTTTTTTTCTTCTTCTTCTTTCTTCTGATCACAAAGACCTAGCACCACCGAGTCCTTTTTCCTGCTTCACTCTCTACAATGAATCTATCTCTCGGCAATGGAGGTGATCGGCTCCAACAATGATCGACCTCTTCTCTCCTGTCTCTCTTCTTTCTTCTTTCTACTTTCTTCATTCTTCTTTCTTCATGTCTTTTCTCTTTCTTCTTTCTTCTTTCTACTTTCTTCATTCTTCTTTCTTCTTGTCTTTCTTTCTTTCTTCTGATTGTTGCCAATCAAACATTCTTTCTCTTGCCGACCTGCTGCTGCTTCTACTGCTTTTGTTGCCCTGCAGCCAAAAGCTAAAAACCGTTGTTTCAGGGATCAAAAATGAACGTCAAGCTTCTTAATCGGCTGGTAATTGAAGAACATAAACAGGGCTTCATTTTTGTATTGTGTGTTTTATTGTGCATGTAGACATGAAAGATAACACCTTAAGCAAAAAATTAGTATAAAAGAAGAAATAAAAAAAAGTAATTAAAAGCAATTAACTAAGAGATGCAGCAGCAGTAGTTACTGGTGTAGTGATTAAATACCATTATCACATTACATAATCCTGCTGACAATACCTCTCCTAAAAAATACATATTATAAGATAAAACAATAATCTTGAATCTTATATATAGAATTAGATACCTTTAGGAAAGAAAAAAGAAAACAAATTCTATTAATCATATCTTTGTATAATCTTTCAAGAGTCTTTCACTTTTTCTTCTTCTAAACACTGATCAGAGATTAATAAGACATGTTACTCTTTCAAAAATATTTCAGCCCTAGTCTCAAGTGCAGTTCAAATACTATTGGTTCAACCATCAAAGGAACATACAATCGGCTATAAGCAAATGGTGTTGGGAGGAAAGCAAAATTAGAAATAATATGCATAGAAGAATAAGGAATTTGGGAACCGGTCAGGCTACACTTACCTAGCTTTCATATTCCACCATCTCTACCTACTTTTTCTTTGAGTTCTTTCAATCACGATTTCAGATAAGTTAATGACAACTGTAGACAAAATGTGACCCAATTAGAATTCTTCATATTTGGCCCCTAACTGCTCCATATTTCGATCATCACCACAAAAGAATAATATCATATAATATGTTTATGGTTAAATGTAAAGCATGGTAACTTACTTCCATTTTTTACCGTATCAGAACTGCAGCTTGAAAAATCATTCTGGTAATTTCCCATGTTAGTTTAATAAACTAAACTTTCTTTGAGGTGTTTTGTCAAACAGCTAGGCTGCATAATCCTTAAAACCATTAGAAACTATGAAATCAATCTTATTGTATGTAAGTAAACAATACACAAGGCCTGCAAATAGAAGCTTGCATCGAATTCCTTCACCACCGCCTCAGTGGGCACCATCGCCAACCCTAAACATTAGTAAATTCAGTCGATTTTAGGCTTTCCAGCACCATGGATGCTTTCTGTCTCTTGACACAAAGGTGAAACCCAGCGCGTATACGGAGGTGATGACAATAAATCAGAGAGATAGGTACCTGATTTGACTGGAGAGATTATTGGGAACAAAGGGAAGCCAGCGCATATACGGAGGTGATGACAATAAATCGATTGACTGATAATTTGAGAAAGAAAGAGAAGACGCACTTGCTAGCGATTTGGATGAATAGCTGGCTTAGACTAAGGTATTTGAGGCTGTCGATCAGTTTTAGGAGAGAGACTATGAACGATATCTATGGTATAGAAGAAGAAGAAGACGGCGACGACTTGACTTTCTTGTTCACAAGATCATGAAATTAAGTTCTACCTAGTATTTTTTGGAGAGAATCGCTTGAATGTGGGGTAAGAGAATCATGAAGGCGAACCTTCGGAGAAGATGGAGGAGTGTAGGAGAATGGGGGAGAGACGAAGCATCGAATGGCTGAAAACCATAGTAATAGTTATAATTCTTAGGGCACGCTATTAGGGAAATAAAGATGACCCAAGGGCAGAAATTTGTGGAGAAAAGAATGTTGACCTCCGTATGGCTGCCATCTAGTAACAACGCTATTGATGCCATTCCTTCCATTTTCGACTGTTCATCCTCCACTTCCTCTACTGCTACTTCTTTACCATCTTCTATTTTTTCTGTATTTAGACTTGAGAGTATAATTAGGGCTTTTTCTAACAATTTCAACATCGAGTGGGAGATATGGTGGTTCCAGTAGGTAGAAGTGAGGGAAGAAGTAGGCAGCAGTCAATGTCGGGAGGGGGAAGGAAGGAGCGTCCATAATTTGGGCAAGAGGGAAAGGAGAAAAAAAAGGAAGGCGGGATTTTTAATTTTTTCAGAATTTCATTTCCCCCTACTGTTAAACGATGAAACGCGCGTTCCATTAAAAATTATAAAGCGACATCCTTAGACGACGCGCATTTTATTATAGGTGCCCTCCGTGTTTTTTTTTAGACACTAATTTAAGGGTGCGCAATAATGCGTGTCTTCTATCCTTAAATTTTTTGAAGAGATGACATTTTTCTAATGTCACTCTCCTTTGCGTAACATAGATTAATGAGCGTCGTATTTTGCGCGTCGTAAAAGGCCTTTTTTCTTGTAGTGAAACTATTTTTGATTTAAGATAGTTATAAATTAGGGAAAACTTACATTTTACAAATGACAAACAAAACAGTCGAGTCTAGTACATTCAGTAGAAGGGGGGGCTATAATGATAACTTTATGATTCCTTAATGTATACACCAGGGATATATATTAAATAGATCCGAAAGGTAGTAGGATGTATACTTTCCGCTTAATTTCTTGTTCGTTGTTTGGTTGTGGGCATAGAATAGATTCACCTAACCTACTATCTATCTGATCTTAGCTACATATATGTTCCGTATACAACAAGAAAGCATAAGGGATACCAGGTATGGGCCATGTCATAGGATGCTAATTCAATGCACCGTTTTCTAGTACAAAAAATACTTTTCAATTAGAACATTTGTTATACAAAACTAGAAACTTACTAGTAAAGGGTTTAATCCATTTTATTAAACTAGTATAAGCTTAAAGGACCTTAGGTGGTTAACTCTATAATACCTTATTTTATACATCAGGTTTATCTATAATTAATACATGATAGGTAGTTGGATGTGTGCTTTCCGCCTCATTCTCTATTCCTTGTTTGGTTGTGGGCTTAGGGCATATTCATCTATTCGATATTAGATTATATATAGCTAGTATAAACTAAGTGATTATAGAAGGAACCACTGTGGTTACCATTTTTACTAAAATAAAGAAGGGTTTTCTTAAAGAATCTTTTCACCAAATATAAAGGAACTATTACAGTTAACTCCATGAGTACCAAGTGAATACACCAGGGTTATATACAACGACGACCTAGCAAACAATGGGATGTGTGCCTTCTGCCTCGTTTCCTGTTCCTTGTTTGGTTGGGGGATTAGGGCAGATACACACAACTGATTGTTTGTTTAATCTGGGTTTTATATAACTTGTATCCATTTAGTACTCATAGAAAGGATTTTAGAGCCATTTTTACTTACCTTTCATCAAAACAGGAAATATAGGATTTCTGGAGGAACAGGAGAACTTTGCTAAACAGAACTTACAACTTACTACAACTTTCTTACAACTTCTTACATCACTAAAATCTTATGAACTTACCAGCTTAAATGTTGATGTACACTTTCAAAATAACTTGTATTCTCAGGAGACCAGTAGACAGGTACGCGCACTGGGATTCAGAAGATGGAGCAGTGTAGCTTCAAGTCTTGTTTTGTTATTTACTTTGTAGTCTATGTTATGTGAACCACATACTTTGTAAACACTTTCTTTCTAATGAAATGGTTGTTTATTACTTTTAGTACTATGATGCATGTCTTGTGATACTAAACATGACGTCCTCCACCCTTGACCGTTTTCGTCGTTCCCGTTTTGAGGTGTGACAGGCATACCCCAAAATGAGATTGGTAGCGAAGCTCGACTCATCATGGAACGAACCATATCCAACAAGGTTCAATTGCGCCTCTCAGCCACACGATTAAGCTGTGGTGTCCTAGGAGGTGTCAATTGTGAGATAATCCCACATTCCTTAAGATAGTCAAGGAACTTTGTACTAAGATACACACCACCACGATCGGATCGAAGCATCTTAATGTTCCTGCTCAATTGATTCCCGACTTCCTGTTTAAACTCTTTAGACCTTTCAAAAGTCTCCACCTTATGCTTGATTAAATATACATATCCATATTTACTATAATCATCATTAAAAGTCAAATAATAACGATTAGCAGTGTTGTAAAAATCGGCCTAGGCGGCCGTATAATCGGTGCCTAGGCGCTAGGCAGTGGTCAACCTATTACGTTTATGCGTAATTGGTCTATATAATCGTTGTGGGTCAAATTCGGTCAAAGTCGGACCTAATCGAAGCTAGGTGGAGTTGGGCGCCCTGATTGGTCAAATGTGGTCAACAAAATTCAAAACATTTTAGGAGCAAAATTGTCAAACCATTTCTAGGGTTTGTTTCCTCTTACTCATTCCAACTCAATCACATTATTAATTTCACAGATCTCTCTCTCTCTCTCTCTCTCTACTAAAAAACGGCGATTTCTTCTTCTTCCAAGCATTCCGTCTAGAAGTTTCTCTGGTACATCGTCGTCTTCCAAGGCCCAAGCTTGTCGTTGCCTTCCAAGGTCATCGTCACAGTCCAGTCGGTGCTAGGTTGCGGCATTTCTCCTTCTCCTTCTACATCCATTGTCGTCGTTCATTCTCCTCCGACATCCTCCGCTCCTCCAAAATCCCTCCGATATCAGACGTTGTCTTTTGCAAAGGTTAGTTCTTCTAAATTCACAAAGATTATTTGTTTTACAGTTTCCCCTGCTCGACTCTGACTCCTAAAACGACGACGACTCCGATGCTCTACTTCCCACAACTCTATTATCGACATCTCTTTCAGCGCCGTAACCTAAAGTAACTGTCCATCATGAATCATCTTCGGTTTTACCTTGTGGAAAATATTTCCAAATCTTAGTTTGTTATCTTTTATTAGTCTTTTATTTCGGTTTTACATTCACATAGAGATATTTCCAAATACAACTGAAGAAATGATAACATCATACCCTTTTAGAGTTTTATGCGTGAAGAGGCTGATAGGATGCTTGATATGGGTTTTGAACCTCAAATAAGGAAGATTATAGATGAAATACCTCCTCACAGACAAAGTCTCATGTATACCTCCACTTGGCCAAAAGAAATTAAAAAAATAGTGGGGTGATCTTCTGATCAACATTATTCAGGTCAACATAGGCAATGCAGATTAGCTTGTTGTAACCCAAAGCAACAAGGCTAGAGTTTATGACCATTATAACCTATTTAGAACCAATCATGAGCTTAATGATTTGATAAATTGTACTTGTATGGAGATTATTAATATGTAAATAGGTGATGTAAGGTTTAGGAAGCTAATTATCTAACTTTATTTTTTTTTGACAGATTTGGACCCCTAGCAAGATAATACATAGGTGAAAAAGGCTGATTACCAAAATCCATTGGTGAAAAATATAGAAGATGGAACAGATGAATGGTCTTTGTTATCATAATTCAGAAGTTGCCCCATTTGACTTTTCTGGACTATATAATGGTATAGAAGCAATTTAAAGTTATTATTGTTATTATTATTATTATTATGTTCAATACGATGATAGTTGTTTTGCATATTTTTCTTCAAAGAGATTGGCATTCATTAATATGGGGTTGTAACTTCTAATTGTTCAAAATGAAAATGTTGACTCTCATATAAAACACGTAGTTTTTAACATGTAACTTTTACTTAGTTTTCTTTTGTTAATGATTTAGCACCATTAATTTCTAGGTGTTACGACTGTTAAAATGGTAATGCGATTTTGTATTGTGATGTATTAAGGATCAAATGAGTTTTTTGTAATCATAGTTTCATACTATAATGTTATATTTATTAATTTTTTATTAATTTTATTAATTGATATAATTTTATATTTTATAATGTTATATTAATGTTATATTCTTAGGATTAATGTTATATTTATTAATTTTTTAATAATTAATGGTCCCCGATTAATTCTCCGATTAATCCCCGCCTAGCCGATTAATCCTTTGACCCCGGTCCACCGTCGAGCTACCGTCGAGCGATTTCTGCAACCTTCACCCCTAGCACAAGAACCAGTGAAGGGTGACTTTGTCATTTTTCCAAGTAAGCATGATTCACAACTATCATCTGAATTTAGGTCAAATGACTCCAAGACTCCATCCTTTTGGAGTTTGCCTATGCGTTTCTTGCTCACATGTCCAAGATGACAATGCCATAATGATGCTTTATCCAAGTTATTATTATTAGAAGAATCAATACACAACACATTATTTCCTAGGTTTTCTACAACATACACAGCTTCATACACACCATCACAAGGTAATGCTTTAAAATAAAGAACGTTATCAAAGAAAGCATTTATTCCACCAATTTCATTATCAAAAGAAAAGGTAAACCCTTGGTTGTACAAAGCATGAAAGGAAATAATATTTCTTGCCATTTTAGGCGATAACAACATTTATTCAAATCTAATGTAAACCCACTACTTTGCAACAAAGAATAAAATCCAATGTTGGTGACAGGTGAAGCTTTCCTATTCCCCATGATCAAGTTTATCTTTCCATGCTCCACATTCTCATTTCTTCTTAGTCCCTGCAAATCAGAACAAATATGAATACCACAACCGGTATCAAGGACCCAAGAGTTAGAATAGGGTGAGTTATTAGATAAGATAGTGTAAATACCTGCATGGATGGGTTTCTCTTTCCCATCCTTTATATCTTGCTGGTACTTTGGGCAGTTCCACTTCCAATGCGACTTTTCATGGCAATAGAAGCATTCAGCTTCTTTTGGGTCAGAAGAAGGAGTGACGAAACCTTTCTTGGTTCCACTTGAAGATGAGGCATCAAGGGTCTTACCCTTCGTACCCTTCGAAGGGATCTTCCTCTTTTTCCTTCTACCTTTCCTGATTGCCAGGACAGGGGCGGAGTTTGTAGAAGGAGTAGTAGTGGTAACAACTGACTTACCCTAAGACCTGATTCTGCGGTCTTCAAGATTCCTTGAAGTTTACTGAGTGTGACTTCATCCTTATTCATGTGGTATGTCATGCAGAATTGATCATAACACGAGGGTAAGGAGTGCAAAATGATATGTATTGCTAGCTCCTTGGGGAAGTTCACATTAAGCCTCAACAAACGGTCCACATACCTTTGCATTTTCTACATGTGGCCCGTGACAGATTCTCCATCCTTCATCCTGGTTGTTATCATGGAGGAGATTATTTCATACCGCTCTTGACGAGCACTCTGATGGTATCTTTCCATCATATTTTGGTGCATCTCAAAAGGGTAGTAGTCCTCATAGGACTTCTGGAGTTCAGCTTTCATAGTGGCCATCATGATGCATGCCACTTTAGTGGCATCTCTTTCATGAGTTCGGAAGTCAGCGATCTCATGGGGAGTAGCAGTGGACTCATCGATCTCCTCTAGCTCCTTATCGAGGATATATTCCTTGTCCTCGTAGCGAGTCACCATCCTAATGTTTCGGATCCAATCCATAAAGTTGGAACCATCGAAGATGACCCTCCCACATAGGTTCATGAGGGAAAAGGAGCCAGTGGGGTTTGAGCCAGAAGTAATGTTGTTGGAAGACATCTGAAAAGAAGAGAACAAGTTTACTTTAGATATAAAGATAGTCCTTAATAAAACACCCAAATGTAATATTAGGGCTAGGATCCTATCATAATATATCCTAACTTAGAAGAGGTATGCCATAATATAAGCTATAACATATTTGAAAGGTAGGTGAATGACGATTCACCAATTTCCACCATGAAAAACGAAATATAAATATTAGGTTTCAATTGGTTTTTAGAAGTTCCTAGATTCTTTTGAGATTCAATGAACTTTTCAAAGGCATGTTTCAATCTCGAGTATGCTCTCCAAGTTTTGCGACTGGGATACCGAGGATCACAAAACGAGGTATGAAGTAACCATGCAAATCACTTGGTACCCTTAATGTTTATCACTCAATCGATGTGCCGGTTAACAAAACGCGCTCCACCAACCTATAATAAACCTTAAGTCATCCTTTACCTACCTTGATAAGTCCAAGTTAGTGTTCCGGTTAACAACACACGCTCCACTAACGACTTAAACAAAGTGTAAAGTGTAATTTCATGGATTAGCATCTTATTCACATTTTCCTAAAGTAACTAAGATTGGGAATTTAATAAAAACATTTAGTTACTTTATAATAATCATTATACTTTTAATGAGAATTTTATAAGTCCTTGTCCTACCCGTTCGGCTAACGACCCTCCACCGATCAAGGAAGCATTGGGTGAGAGTGGACACCCATTAAGCTGCCATTTTATAGGCAACAACCTTATACCTCCTTGTAGTCCGGCTTCATGAATGAGGCCTACTAATGGTAAGACGACTTGATCTTATACATACACACACACACACACACACATATATATATATATATATATATATATATATATATATATATATATATATATATATATATATATATTATTAACTTATAATATTATAAAGTATAAGGGTTGATTTTCAACTTTTAAAAATCTAGGGGTTGGAACTAAAGTTTATTAAGATAACTTTACATGCTCCAAAACTTTAGGGCAAGTTTTGTATCTTTTCAAAACTCTTAGATTCATAACTTATGAGCTATTAAAATCAAGACTCTTCATTTTTGTAACTTATGTGTTATTTTAATGAATTTAATACAAAGTGACTTTTTGTTATCCATAACTCGAGGACAAGTTATGGACTCCATTAAACACATAAAGATCATGAATTCAACATTAAACAAGTAATTCGTTTGATCTATCAAGAACTCATAAGAACATGAATATTCATATCAAAATTTCAAGAACATATGAACACATATAATCATGGAATTTTGATATTAGCCAATGTAAATGGATTAGAACAACCATTACACCATCTAAAATAACTTTTACAACACCAAAACAGTTTAGGGTAATGTTTCTAGTCCATTTCCAGCAGCAAAAATCGAAATTATGCAATCTGTCTGGCCAACTCGTCGAGTGCAAGAACTGACTCGCCGAGTTGGTTGAAGTTTCACTAGGACTCTTCGAGTCCCCCCATGGACTCGTCGATTCCCCTGTGCAGACAGCTTAAAAATTCGATTTTTACACTATTTTGCATCAAGTGTCAACAAACAAGCCTAGGCACTGATACCACTGTGTAACATACACGTTAAATTATCGTGCATTGTAAAATATAAAATTGAATAATATTACGAAATATTATGTGAATTTGAATGTTGAGTTCTAACATATGGTTTTTACTAGAAATGAAGTAAAACAATGCTTAGAATCATTCAGAAAGTATTGGAAGTCTTATGAGATTCCAATCAAATGTAAAATACTGAAATTTAATGAAAATTTAAAATTTGAAATAAGTAAAATTTTATTATTGAAAGTTTTAGATAATCTCGTTAGAAACATTTAGGTGAAAACCTCATCGAAATCCAAGTTATAACGAAGAAGTTATGACCAATCGAAGATCCGTGACAAAAGCGGCACGGCGCCGAATGACGTAAAAAGGGATTTTTTTGATAAACTACATTTTAGCCTTAGTGATCTAAATGAAAGTCGTAGTAGTTTTTGAACCGAGAATTTGCATAAAAAGAACGCCAAAATCTGACTCCGTATGAGGAAGTTATGATTTTTCTAAGTTTCAGCTTAGCAGTAGACAACTAACAACTCGAATTTTAGATCGAATTATTTTTAGCCGAAACAACCTAAACGAGAATTGAAGATCTCGTCAATAATAGTACAACGGTAAAAAGTCTAACCAAAATCGATGTCGGACGAAGAAGTTATGATTTTTTAATGGATTTTACTGTCCCGGTCTGTTAAAAATAATAATATTAAAATTAAATTCAAAATTAGCCGACAAAGTCTAAACGAAAGTTGTAGAGCATAATTTTACCTACGCATGCATATAAAGAAAGTAAAAAACGGAGCCCGTATGCGAAAGTTATGGATTTTAGAAGATTTGGGCACAATTTTCGAGGAATCTCGCAAGGATAAGGCTAATCTCGGTGAGTCACCCGCTGATCCGATGCGTGTCGCTTGCTGATTTGACCAAGGATGTGGTCCAATGGCCTTCCAACGTGCCTCGCATCTGACTTCGCCCCGTGTCTAAAGTGCTGGACCAATCCGAAGCCGACGTGTGTTGCCGACCCTCGCACCGTGTCCGAACCTCGCTGTCGCTGCCACGTGCTCGCTTCCTCGCGCTTCGGATCCGAACCCTCGCCCTATAAATACAAGGCCTGCGAGCCTTCTCGGGTAATTTGGAGAAATTGGCATTATTCACCCCTTTTTCAATACTTTCACTACTTTGACATCCCCTGAAGCCCCGAAATCATTTCCAACACCTGAAACACGCCCCGAAGTTCTCGAGAAGCCCAAAAAAATTTATCTTTTCGGTTTTGAAGCTCTACGTTCGCAGAGTCTGGTTTCCATTAAATCTTCCAGTTTTCAACGAAGGAAGTTATATTTAGAGCCGAAGTGCTGCCCAATTTACTATTTTAGCCCCCGGTTATTTAACGGTGAGTTTAATATATAGGAACAATTGTATGTTATGTGTTAAATGTGCTATGTGCTTTTCATTGTTATTATTCCGGGTTATTTTCCTGTGTTATGTTTATTCACTATTTAATAGCAAAGTAATACCTTTGACCATATGATCAGTGAAAGGACTTAGATTCACATCGGTACTAGTATGTAGCCTCTGGCCATGTAGAACATGTCTCCGTAAGAGAATGATTTCTATTCTATGGTATTGATAGAAGGTTAGACAGTGCTATAAGCCTGAAATCTACCAAAATGTAAATCCGAAGTTGTATGTCTTCTATGCCATTTGGGCCAAATCTTTATTGATGTATATCAAGTACGGAAATTATTATGTCTCATTGATTGTATATCTTTGAATCAAATCAATGATTGATATGAACAGTATGTCACATGATTCACATATGCCTTTGTTGTTCCTTGTTCCTCTTTGCTTCTGCCAGATTGAAATATATATATATATATATATATATATATATATATATATATATATATATATATATATATATATATATATGGCATAACGTTATATTGTATGTATTATTGAACTCACTAAGCGTCACCGCTTACCCTCTCAATGTTTAACAAATTGCAGGAGATAAACATCTGGTATAGTTATATACTGATAGAAGATTTTTGAATAGTTTGAAACAATTGTATTTTGTACTACCATATGTATAAAAACTATAGAATCCTGGGAAGTTACGTAATATATAACACTTTGAAATAGTCGGTTTGTATCCAGTAGTTTGTAATCACTTTATCAATGTAAAATATTGTTTTTAAGAATATGCATGTAGCATGTTTTGGAGTAACAATTGTCAAGTATGAAAGTTTGGGTCTTTCAGAAATATGAAAGTTAGGATCTTTCAATCATGGTATCAGAGCAGTAGTTTAAGTGAACTAAATTCCACAGATTGGTATTTAGACTTAAACTATTGGAAGTTCAATATATTTACGGATTCATTGTAAGGATATGGATACAAACCATAGGAAATATATAAGTAAAAGTATTAGGTAATGATAAACCCTAATATTCTAAAATACAATGTTACTCCATATGGCAGAGCAATGGCTGAACAAGTTAGTAGCCATACCCCTGAGGTTGGTGGAGGTCCTCAACCTGAGGTAGTTAATACTCCAGTATCTCCTCGTGAGGAGCGACTTTTGGGTAAACTTACCGGTGTTATTCGACAGACACTCAAAGAACACAAAAAGAATGGTGATAAAGGAAAAGAGAAAGCCACTAGAGAATCTTCCAAATAGGAGGTGAAGCATCCCTCGTTCAAAGATTTCGAGAGTAGTGGTGCTACAGAGTTTTCCGGTGTTCTTAATCCCATTGTTCTTCTTACCTGGATCCAGAACATAGAGAAAGTGTCTTGTATTTCTCATGTGGATAATGAAGACAAGGCTAATTATGCTTCTGCAATGCTCATCGGAGAAGCCTTGGTCTGGTGGGAAGCAACATATGAAGCTCTCAACAGGTTTGACCAGGAGAATTTATCCTGGGAAATGTTCAAAACTCGTTTGCTAGAGAAGTATTGTCCTCTAGACATGAGGAGGAAATTGGAGAAGGAATTCCTCGAACATAAACAGGGAGGGATGACTGTGAATGAGTATGAAACTCAGTTTAATCAAAGAGCAAGGTTTGCTACAAAGTATATTCCAACTGAAGACGAGAAAATTCTGTTATTCATGGAGGAACTACGACATGAAATCCATGATTTCGTCACCAATTGAGAAGTTTTGGCATTCGATAAAGTCGTTGAGTATGCTCGAAGACGCAGGCATGACTTAGAAATACATGGTGCCGCTTTTACTGTTCCAAAGCATCCACGTAGTGAAAGAACTGCTCCTGTTCCCTATTTTCAACCAGCTCAATCCGTTCGGACTGAACCTGATAATCAAGTGCAAACTCAAAATGCCCATCATGGACGCGATAGATCACAATCTTTATCTATCTAATCGCCTTCATGTCGTTTTTGTGGAAGAAATCATCCGGTCCAATGCAAAACAGACAAGGAATCCATTGTTTGTTATGGATGTGGAGAAAAGGGTCATATAAAGGCAGCTTGCCCATGATATGATGTTACTTGCTATGCATGTGGTATTACTGGCCACAAGAAACGTTTTTCCCCTACTCTTACTAGTCAGATGACGGGAAGTCAAGCTTCTGTTCAACAACCGACGAGAAGTTAAGCTCATGTCCAACAATCAAAGGGTACTCCAACTAAAACGGAGGAGGTGCCAAAAGCTAAGGGTCATGCATTCCAGATTACCTCAGAGGAGGCACACGAGGACCCGAATGTTGTGACGGGTACATTTGTAGCACCTGGTTCCTGGTACATAAAATTTATCTAAGTATTTCACATTTTTAGTCTTGGACTCGGCGAGTTGGAGGCTCGACTCGCCGAGTAGGGACGGGATCTGGAACACGTTTAAGTTCGCGACTCGGCAAATCCATATTCTGGACTCAGCGAGTCCCCGCTGTCTGATGAAACCCTAAATTTCAAGGGTTTGCACCCTATTTAAACCCTCTTATCCGCCCCAAGCTCGCCCCCATTCACCCTCAGCGCTCTATACTTCGTTCAAGCCTTGTTCCTTGTGAGTTGAAGCTTTATGGTGTGTTTTCTTGAAGATTTGTGGAGGGAAGGAGTGTGGATCATGAAAAGAAGAAGGAGGCCAGGCATACATGGGTTATCTCAGTGATTTCCTGGAGGTATAACTTAGTTTCCCTCTGTTTTCATGCTTATAGTCCCTTTTAGCTCCATGGAAGTCCTTCTTGAGCCTTTCCCCAAGCTTGCTTGTGCTTTGTGGGTTGTAATAAGTTGTTAGCCTCTAGATCTAGGTGAGATTGAGCTCCAGGAGCTTGGATCCACTGCCTTTATGGAGCCATATTGCATAAATGCCCTAGATCTACTCTTTTGGAGCATTTTGAGCCCTAAACCCTCATGGGTGTTTGTTAACACGTAAAGTTGGAAACTTTACGTGTTAATCAGGCCCTAGAAACCCAAATCTATGAATGACATGAGCTGGATTCAAGCAGAATCGTGTGTATAGTATTTGCATGTGGCCGACTCGGCGAGTCATTCATATGACTCGGCGGGTCGAGTCGCGAGTCCCCGGGTTTTCCCCTTTTTCGTGTTGCGGGTTGGAGCAGTGAGTCATGGGGGTGTGACTCAGTGAGTCGGAAGCCAGACTCAATCATGAAGTAACTCGGCGACTCAATGCCATGACTCGGCGAGTTCAAGGCAATCTTCTTGCCCCAAGAACAGACTCGGCGAGCTGTTCATACAATTCGGTGAGTCTCAGCATAGAGTGTTCTTCGGATGAAGACGAACTCGACGAGTTGTTCATACAACTCGGCGAGTAGGATGAAGGACGTTTGGACATCAGTTTAGAAGAAAAACTCATCGATTCGATGCCAAACTCGACGAGTAGAGACAGGATTAAGGTTATTCCAATGGACAAGGACTCGGCAAGTTGGCGAGCCAACTCGGCGAGTTGGGTCAACTGGAAGTTGACTTTGACTTTGATTTTTGGCTTGGTTAGGGGTAAATGGTCATTTTACCCTGAAGTTGATTAGCAGTATTTGACTGAGTGTTTTGTGGGAATTATAGCTGGAAGATTTCCGGGGCAGCAACAGCAGAAGACATTCGGTTCCCACGCAGATCAACAACTACTTTGAGGTGAGTTACCTTCCAGTAGCGGTGGGTCTATGGCCACAATGCCGGCCCACCAGTAGGAGACGTATGATAGATGATTGTCTCTGTGATATCATCTAGGTTTGCTACTACCTGATATGTTATATGCTAGCATGATATGCTATATGTGATAGTAGTAGAGTTCGGTTGTTGGGACCGGAGGGTAGTCAGACACCCCAGATACGTCTGACAGTATGTGATGTTATGTTTATATGCTAGCATGACCTGTTATATGAGTTAAAGGTAGTAGGAGGGGAGCAATCCCCGAGTTCGGTTGTTAGGACCGTAGGGTAGTTCAGACACCCCATATATGTCTGATAATATGTTATGTTGTGATATGTGATAGTGGTAGTAGTAGAGGGGGTGAAATAGTCCCCGAGGTTCGGTCGTTAGGACCGAAGGGTAGTCAGCACCCCAGAATGGCTTGACATGGGTAGTCAGCACCCCAGAATGGCTTGACACGGGTAGGACGGCACCCCAGAATGGCCGCATGGGTAGGTCGGCACCCCAGAAAGGCCGTACCGGGTAGGTCGGGCACCCCAGAAATGTATGACAGTATGTATGATATGTGATTGTATGGTAAGTGGTACGATGGGGGAACTCACTAAGCTTCGTGCTTACAGTTTTCAGTTTTGGTTTTAGGTACCTCTTCTTCGAAGGGGAAGGAGTTCGCACAGTAGCGGCGCATCACATACACACCCTGTATTCCGCACTATGAGATCTTCCTGGGATTTGTACTCTGACATTGTTATGATTTATAAAATGATTTCCAGACACGCAACATCTTTTATGAAATGATATGATCAATGAATGTTTTAATTCTAATGCTTTGCAAAGTATATGTTTTAAAAATGAAATTTTTGGCTCGTATTTTTGGGACGTTACAACATTTCTTGTCAACTCTAGACCTGCTCACATCTTATTTGATTCTGGTGCCTTAGATTCTTTTGTGTCTTATGAATTTGCGCATTCCATTCAAATTTCTTGCTATGTACTCGCACAACCATTTCACGTAGATATTGCAGGAAGTATATCATTACTTGTTGATAAAGTCTATAGGGATTGTGTTATAGAAATTGAAGGCTATAATTTTCTTGCTAAACTGATACCGATCTCCTTGCCCAACTTTGATATTATTCTTGGTATGAATTGGTTATCAAAGAACCACAAAAAACTCTTGTAATATGAAAAGATAGTACGCACTCCTAATTAAGGGGAGAATACTATACATGTCTACGATGAACAAAGAATCTTAAAAATAATCTGTTTCCTCAAAGCTCGGAAATTCATATCGAAGGATGTTCTATCTATCTGGCATACACAGTTGATGTCTCAAAAGAGGAGAAGAAAATGGTAAATGATGGTCCCGTTTTTAGCGAATATACTGATGTTTTCCCTAATGACTTGCCTAGACTTCCTCCAGATAGGCAAGTAGAATTACGAATTGACTTTGTGCCTAGTGCTGCTCCGATTGCAAAGACTCCTTATCGTCTCACGCTAGCAGAGATGAAAGAAATGATGATCCGACTGCAGGAATTACTTGACAAAGGCTTTATCCGACTGAGTACCTCTCCCTGGGGTGCTCCGGTAGTGTTTGTCAAGAAGAAAGACGGATCGATGCGGATTGCATTGATTATCGTGAGCTAAATAAGGTGACTATCAAGAGCAAGTACCCACTACCTCGCATTGATGATTTATTTGATCAACTTCAGGATGTTAGCTATTTATCAAAGATTGATTTAAGATATGTCTATCATCAGTTGAAAGTTCACGAGCAGGATGTACCGAAGACTGCTTTTCGTACTCGATATGGGCATTATGAATTCCTTGTCATGTTGTTCGGTCTTACAAATGCTACACTGTTGTAACATCCGGATTTCTAGGTATCTCATTTTAAGTATTTATATTGAATATTAGAGAGGGACTCGGCGAGTAGGCGCTCAGACTCGCCGAGTGGGATCGCACATGTGTTGGTCTGATTTAATGGAGGAGTCGGCGAGTCCATACGTGGACTCGGCGAGTCCACGCTGTTTAATGAAACCCTAATTTCTTGGGTTTGGGACCTATTTAAAGACTCTTATAGCCACCATTTGCGGCTACCAGTCCCTTGAGAGAAACCCTAATAGTGCTTGAGGGTTTATGAGAGAGAATAAGCCATTATTGGACCTTCGTGGGTTTGTTTTGCAACAAGAAGTTGATTCCAGCTTAGAGGAGGCCAAGCAGGTTGCTTATTTGTGGATTGTTAGCTAAGGAAATAATCCTTGAGGTAGCATATCGATCCTTTTTCTGTTTTGTTAAAGAATCCATGTATCAAGGGTTTTCTATACC
Organism: Lactuca sativa; assembly: GCF_002870075.4. NCBI lineage: Eukaryota > Viridiplantae > Streptophyta > Magnoliopsida > Asterales > Asteraceae > Lactuca > Lactuca sativa. Next base: position 251,445,218 of record NC_056627.2, on the reverse strand, counting down.
CTTTATTGGGTTGATTTGTTGGGAATATGGTCCCTTATCATGTTTAGATATCAGATCTGGATCCATAGTGGTCCAGAGAACTTATTCCATCTTTCTTTATGAGGAGTTATGGAATAAATGGACTTAGGATGTTGTATTTGGGGCTAAATCATCAAGTAGTGTCATTTGGACGTGGCATGAGTATCAAGTTCGAACCTTTACATGTTTATTGAGCTTGGGAAGGTTAGATCTATGGATTAGAGGAACAGATTTGAACTCAGAAGGTCATTTGAGTGTGATCATGGAATGAACTCGTCGAGTCCATGAGCGGACTCGACGAGTCGAGTCGGGGTTGCCTCGCGATTCGTGACAGGTGTAACTCGTCGAGTGGAAGAAAGAATCGACGAGCCAAGGAGTCTGAAAGAATTCAGAGGACCCGCTTGGACTCGCCGAGTCACCTTTTTGCACTCGAGGAGTCGTGTCAAATTTGACCGTTGACTTTCATTGACTTTAGGCTTATGGTCAAGACTGATTCAGGAGAGTTCAGGGAAGGGTAGGATGGCCTTCTACCCAGTAGAGATGAGATCGTGGGAGAGTATTGATCGGGAATGTTATTTGAATAGTAGGAGGAGGCTAGGTCGGGATGTTGAGCACGAGAGTTTATCTGACTTCATTGGGGTGAGTCTTCTCACTATACTGTAACCGGAAGGGTACCTATGTGTGACTGGAAGGTCTTGTATGATATGATGTATGTGCTATAAGCAGTTATGTGAAACGTATGTGCTATGTATGTTATGTACGATAAGGACTGGATGGTTAAGATGATATTTATGTATGTGCTATGTATGTTACGTATGGTAAGGACCGGAAGGTCAAGATGATATGGACCGGAAGGTCAAGAGGGTACGGACCGGAAGGTCGATATGGGTAGGACCGGAAGGTCTACCGGGATTTGGGACGGAAGTCCCCTGAGACACATGGATCGGAAGATCCTACAGAGTTATGGCCTGGAAAGTCGTATGTGGGGTATGCGGTATTTTGGGGAACTCACTAAGCATTTATGCTTACAGTTGTTATGTTATGTGTTTCAGGTACGAGCGAGGATCACAGGAAGGCGTCGGCGTGATCCGTACACACTTATAGAGTTTATGATATTGAGATCTTGGGACATGTTTTGTTATGTTACAGTGGACACATTATGTTTTTATGATTATCGTGTGAATGAAAGTATGTTTTAAAAATGAAAAATTGTTTTGAAAAATTACGTCGTTACAGCTGTATTCATGGATATGATGAATCGGGTATGCCGCCCAATGCTCGATAAATCTGTCATCGTATTCGTTGACGATATTCTAATTTATTCCAAGTCTGAAGCTGATCATGCCATTCATATTCGCGTGGTATTAGAACTTCTTCGAAAGGAGAAACTATATGCTAAATTCTCGAAATGTGAATTTTGGCTTCGCCAAGTTCAATTTCTCGCCCATGTTATTTCTAGTAATGATGTATCCGTAGATCCTATCAAAATCGAAGCTATTCAAAATTGGGAAGTGCCCCGTAATGCTTCCGAAATTTGCAGTTTCTTGGGTCTCGTAGGATGTTACCGGAGATTCATTAAAGACTTTTCTCGTATAGCCGTACCTCTCACGAGTCTTACACGAAAAGAAGTAAAGTTCGAATGGGGTGAAGCCCAAGAAAAAGCTTTCTCAACTCTAAAAGATCTTTTGACTCATGCTCCAATATTATCACTCCTTGAAGGTGATGATGATTTCTCCGTCTATCGCGATGCTTCAAGATTGGGACTCGGTTGTGTGTTGATGCAACGTGGTAAAGTGATAGCCTATGCCTCAAGACAACTGAAAGATTATGAAAAGAATTATCCCACTCATGATCTCGAACTCGCTGTCGTGGTATTTTCCCTAAAACTTTGGAGGCATTATCTTTTTGGTACAAAATGCCAATTATTTACCGACGACAAAAGTCCCAAGTACATATTTAGTCAGCAAACTTTGAATATGAGACAACAACGAGCCATGGAGCTGATCAAAGATTATGACTGTGAAATCCTATATCATGCTGGAAAAGCCAACGTTGTTGCCGATGCACTTAGTAGAAAGGTTTATCATAATAGTATGTGTTATGCTATTACTCATACTACAGTAAAATTCACTATTCTAGATGAACTAGAGAAATGGCAAGAAGAGGCCCTAAAGCTAGAAAATGTGAAGAAAGAAGGGATGATACATTATAATGATGCTTTACTTGATGATCCACGAGGATTAAAAGTATTCAAGAATCGGTTTTGGATTCCAAAGATTGGTGGATTAAGACAGAAGATTTTAGATGAAGCCCATAAATCTAAACTGTCAATACGTCCTGGTACAAATAAAATGCACTATGATGTAAGAGCTGATTATTGGTGGCCTGGATTAAAGAGAGACATTGGAAGATATGTACAGGAATGCTTAGTATGCTTACAAGTCAAGGCAGAGCACCAAAAGCCTTATGAAACCCCAGAAAGTCTTAGTGTTCCTGTATGGAAATGGGATGAACTGTCCATGGATTTTATTACCAAATTGCCAAAGACTGTTAGACATCATGATAACATTTGGGTAATCGTCGACCGCCTGACTAAAAGCGCTCATTTTCTTGCCATGCATGAAACAGATCCAATGGAGAAATACGCACAAGTATATTTGGATGAAATTGTTGCAAGACATGGTGTGCCACTAAAGATCATTTTTGATCGTGATAGTCGCTTCACTTCTCACTTTTGGGCGAGTATGCAACGTGAATTGCGATCTCAAGTTTCTCTCAGCACAACTTATCATCCCCAGACAAATGGTCAGACGGAGAGAACAATCCAAACAGTAGAAGATATGCTTCGTGCATGTGTCCTGGAGTTCGGTGGTAACTGGGATAAATACTTACCTCTTGTCGAATTTTCGTATAATAACAGTTACCATGCTTTAATCAAAATGCCACCATATGAAGCATTATATGGTCGTAAATGTCGTACACCATTGTGTTGGCGAGACATAGGACAAAAGATCCTTGGAGGCCCTGAAATGATTCAAGACACCACCGACAAGATTCAAATTTCACGAGAAAGAATGAAAGCGGCCCAGGATCGATAGAAGTCCTATACAAAAAAGAGGAGATGACCCATAGAATTCTAGGTGGGTGATTTCGTAATGCTAAAAATATCCCCATGGAAAGGCATTATGCGATTTGGGAAGAATGGAAAACTAAGCCCTAGATTTGTTGGTCCTTTCAAAATCATCCAGAGAGTTGGTAAACAAGCATACCGCTTGAAATTGCCGGATGATTTGGCAGGTATTCATGATGTGTTTCATGTGAGCTATCTGTGCAAATTCTTGAGCATCAATGATGAGACAGTTCCATTATCCGAGGTGAAATTGGATAATAAGTTAAGATATGTAGATGAGCCTGAAGAGATCGTGAATGAAAGAACAGCTAATCTACGTAATAAAGAAGTAGAGTTGGTGCTTGTCAAGTGGAACCATCGAGGCCCAAACTATACTTGGGAAAATAAGAATCAGATAAGAGCAAAATATCCCCACTTATTTTAATCGATGTAATTTCGGGGACGAAATCCCCAAAAGGAGGAGGTATTTGTAACATACACGTTCAGTTATCGTGTATTGTAAATTATAAAAGTGAGTAATATTACGAAATATTATATGAATTTGAATGTTGAGTTCTAACAGATGGTTTTTACTATAAATGAAGTAAAACGATGCTTAGAATAATTCAGAATGTATTGGAAGTCTTATCAGATTCCAATCAAATGTCAAATGGTGAAATGTAATAAAAATATAAAATTTGAAATAAGTAAAATTTTATTATTGAAAGTTGTAGATAATCTGGTTAGAAACATTTAGGCGAAAACCTTGTCGAAATCTGAGTTATAACGAAGAAGTTATGATCAATCGAAAATTCGCGACAAAACCGGCATGGCGCCAAATGACGTAAAAAGTGAGTTTGATAAACTACTTTTTAGCCTTAGTGATCTAAATGAAAGTCGTAGTAGTTGTTAAACCGAGAATTTTCATAAAAAGAATGCCAAAATCTGACTTTGTATGAGGAAGTTATGATTTTTCTAAGTTCTAGTTTAGCAGTAGACAACTAAAAACTCGAATTTTAGATCGAGTGATTTTTAGACGAAACAACCTAAACGAGAATTGAAGATCTCGTCAATAGTAGTACAACGGTAAAAAGTCTAACCAAAAAGGATGTCTGATGAAGAAGTTATGATATTTTAACGGATTTTCCTGTCCCGGTCTGTTAAAAATAACAATATTAAAATTAAAGTCAAAATTAGACGACGAAGTCTAAACAAAAGTGGTAGAGCATAATTTTATCTAAGTGTGAATATAAAGAATGTAAAAAACGGAGCCTGTATGCGAAAGTTATGGATTTTAGAAGATTTGAGCACAATTTTTGAGGAATCTCGCAAACGTAAGGTCAATCTCGGTGAGTCACCCACTGAGTCCGACGCTTGTCGCTTGCTGATTTAACCGAGGATGTGGTCCAATGGCCTTTCGACGCGCCTTGCATCTGACTCCTCCCCGTGTCTGAAGTGTTGGACCAATCCAAAGCCGACGTGTGTTGCCGACCCTCGCACCGCGTCCGAACCTCGCTGCCACTGCGACGTGCTCGCTTCCCCACGATTCGGATTCGAACCCTCGCCCTATAAATACATGGCCTGCGAGCCTTCTCGGGTAATTTGGAGAAATTGCCATTTTCAAACCTTTTTCAATATTTTCACTACTTTGACATCCCCTGAAGCCCCGAAATCATTTCCAACACATGAAACACGCCTCGAAGTTCCCGAGAAGCCCGCAAAAATTTATCTTTTCGGTTTTGAATCTCTACCTTCGCAGAGTCCAGTTTTCAATAAATCTTTCGGTTTTCAACGAAGGAAGTTATATTTAGAGCCGAAGTGTTACCCAATTTACTATTTTATCCCCAGGTTATTTCACGGTGAGAATAATATATACGTACAATTGTATGTTATGTGTTATATGTGCTATGTGCTTTTCAGTGTTATTATTTCGGGTTATTTTCCCATGTTATTTTTATTCGCTATTTAATAGCAAAGTAATACCTTTGACCATATGAATAGTGAAAGGACTTAGATTCACATCGGTACTGGTATGTAGCCTCTGGCCATGTAGAACATGTCTCCGTAAGAGAATGATTTCTATTCTATGGTATTGGCAGAAGGTTAGACAACGCTATAAGCGTAAAATCTACCAAAATGTTAATCCGAAGTTGTATGTCTTCTATGCCATTTGGGCCAAATCTTTATTGATGTATATAAAGTATGGAAACTTTTATGTCTCATTGATTGTATATCTTTGAACCAAATCAATGATTGATATGAAAAGTTTGTCACATGATTCACATATGCCTTTGTTGTTCCTTGTTCCTCTTTGCTTCTGCCATATTGAAGTATATATGGCATAACATTATATTGTATGCATTATTGAACTCACTACGCGTCACTGCTTACCCTTTCAATGTTTAACAAATTGCAGGAGATAAACATCCGGTATAGTTATATAGTAATAGAAGATTTTTGAATTGTTTGAAACTATTGTATTTTGTACTCCCATATGTATAAAAACTATAGAATCCTGGGAAGTTATGTAATATATAATACTTTGAAGTAGTCGGTTTATATCCAGTAGTTTGTAATCACTTTATCAATGCAAAATATTGTTTTTTAAAAATATTCATGTAGCATGTTTTGGAGTTACAATTGTCAAGTATGCAAGTTTGGGTCTTTCAGAAATATGAAAATTAGGATCTTTCACACTAATGAGTTATGAGCATTCTAACACCCCTAAGTGTACATGAAACCCTAGAAAAACCTTAGATCTATGTTTGTCTTTAATACATGCAAAATATGATTTCGATGGTTCATAATCCTATCTAGAATTACATGGGGAGCTTTAAACATGGGGAACTTTAAACACAAAAGATGGCTAGAATTACATACCTTGTAGTTGATTTGATTCCTTGAAAACATTGAGAGCCTAGCACCCCAAGTGTGATGCCTCAAATGTTTCACACAACACCAAGTGCTTTGGAATAACTTTGAGAGATTGTAAAACACTTCAAAATCGGCCTAGCCCTCTTCTTTTCTTAGTGTAGCCGATTTTAGATGATATCATGTTGTTTATATAGTGTGTTAAACTTAGGGTTACACCATGTAAACCCTAATGTAACATGGCTCTTCATTTCCATGACCCATGGGTTTAAACCTCCATGGAGCATCCTATGGGTCTTAGCCCAACTTGATAATCCATGGAGCCTTTAGCTCACTATACAAGTTATGGATGATTTACATAATCAACCCATATATTTAATTAGTCATCTTTTGATCACTTAATTAATTCTAAATTAATTCTTGATCAATACTAATTAAATAATATTATTAATATATTAGAACTTATAATATATTAATAAACCATAAGTGTTATTTCTCTCATTTTAGTTTATCCAAATGCATGATGCCATGCAACCTAAATGGACCATGCCGGGTCGGGTCAAGTACATACCAAATATAGTTATGGACTTAGACACCTTATCCAACACAAGACTCACACACATCATCGTCCCTTAGTTCGAATGACTCCAACTCTCCATCCTTTTGGAGTTGGGCTATGAGTTTCTTGTTGGCATGTCCAAGACGAAAATGACACAAGCATACTTTATCCAAACCATTAGATGAATCAATACACATCACATCATTTCTTAAGTTATCTAAAACCATCACAGTTTCATATATTCCATTACAAGGAAATGCTTCAAAATAAAATACACCATTAACATAAGCATTAATAGAACCCTTTTCATTATCAAATGAATATCTAAAACCTTGTCTATATAAACCATGAAATGAAATGATGTTTCTTGCCATATCTGGCGAATAGCAACAATTGTTTAAATCTAATCTTAATCCATTACTGAGCATTAAAGAGTAAACTACGATCTTGGTAACAGGCGACGATCTTCTGATCCTCATGATCAAACTAATCTTCCCATTCTCCACATTCCTATCTCTTTTTAGGCCTTGCAAATCAAAACAAATGTGAAAACCACATCATGTATCAAGTACCCAAGAAATGGAATGTGATGAATCATTAGATTTAATTGTGTAAATACCTATGTAGGATGGCTTCATCTTCCCATCCTTGATTGCTTATAGATATTCTAGGTAGCTTCTCTTCCAATGCCCTATTTTGGGGTAGTGGTGGAACTCTGTCTCCTTGGGGTTTCAGTTGGGTTTAGCAGAACCAACTTTGGTTCCACTAGAAGAGGTACCATCTTGGGATTTTCCCTTGTGGTGGCTATTTGAGGGTGCCTTCCTCTTCTTACCCTTCCCTTGCCCAATAGCCAAAACAGGGGCAACAGTTGGAGCAGGAGTTGATGCAACAGACTTATCATTGAGATTTCTCTCAGTAGTCCGAAACAAGCCTTGAAGCTTGCTCAAGGTGACCTCTTCCTTATTCATATAGTAGGTCATGCGAACTGGTTGTAGCAGGGAGGCAGGGAGTGAAGGATGATGTCAATCGCTAGCTCTTCATCAAAGTTAACATTCAACTTTAGGAGACGATCAACATATCTCTGCGTGTTTTGCAGATGAACAGTAAGGGACTCTCCACTACCCATTCGGGTAGTGATCATCGAAGTGATAATCTCATACCTCTCTTGCCTCACACTTTGGTGGTACCGGTCCAGCAAGTCTTGATGCATCTTATAGGGATACATGTCCTCATAGGAATTTTTTAGTTCGGAAGTCATGGTCGCTAGCATGATGTAATGGACTTTCGTGGCATCACGCTCGTGGGCCTTAAAGGCAGCGATCTCTTCGGGAGTGGAAGTGTTCATGTCGATCTCCTTCAGCTCCTTGTCAAGGACATACTCTTTATCCTCATAACGGGTGACCATTCTTATGTTTCGGATCCAATCGTTGAAATTGTTTATGTCGAATATCACCCTCCCACACAAGTTCATGAGTGAGAATGAGCTGGAGGAACTCGAGCCGGAAGTTTGATTAGAAAAGAATCCCTAATTAAACACTCAAATGAGAAATTAGGGCTAGGATCCAACAACATTATTTACATACTAGAAGAGGGATGTCGTAATCTAACAAGTAAATAATTTGAAGGTAGGTGAATGACAATTCACTAATTCTCCATCATGAAAAACGAATAACGGATTAAGTTGTAAATGTATTGAAAAGTCCTAGATCTTTTGAGATTCATTGAACTTTTCAATGACGTGTTTAAATCTCGATATGCCCCTCATGTTTGTGACTGGGATGCCGAGGATCACAAAGCGGGTGTGAATAACCATGCAAATGTACATGGTGCCCTCATTGTTACAGTCACCTTTTCGATGTGTCGGTTAACTACACACGCTCCATCGAACTATGACAAACAATGAGTCACCCTTTGCCACCTTTGCTTAGAACCCAATTAGTGTGCCGGTTAACCACACACGCTCCACTAACGTCTTAGCAAGGGTACAAAGTGTAATTTCATGGAAATGCATCAATTCACTTTTCCCTAAAGTAACTAAGATTGGGAGTTTTGTAAAAACATTTACTTACTTTAATAATTCATTATACTTATTAATGAGAAATGGTTTACCCTATCCTACCCGTTCGGCTAACGACCCTCCACCAATTAAGGAAGTGGTGAGTGAGAGTGGACACCCATTAAACGACCATTTTATAGGTCATAACATTATACCCCCCTTATAGATCGGCTTTGTGAATGAGGCCTACTAACGGTAAGACTAGCATTTTAGATTATACATATATACATATTAATCTTATAATATTATAAAGTATAGGGTCGAATTTTAAACTTGTAAAATTCTAGGGTTTGAAATTTCAATAGTTCAAATTAAACATTTTAATCACAAAGTTTAAATTTCAAAACTTGATGGCAAGTTTTGAACTTTTCAAAACATAAGGATAAATAGAAAATAATTTTAAATTAAACAATTAATTTAATGATTATCTAAATTTGACCTAATCAAGATTATTTACAAGATAATTTATCAAATTAATTTAAATAATCAATTTTTATCATATAGGGAAATTATTATTCAAATAATTAGAAATTATCTTTTGTTTTGGTAAGGATAATCACATAGAAAAAAATAAAATTCGGATTTTATCATATGAAAACGATTTTAGCAATTATCCATCATCAAAACAACAATAAATCCCGAAAATCCTTTTTTCTGACACTCCGACTCACCGAGTCCCCTTATGGACTCGTCGAGTTCATTCTACTCGTCGAGCCCACATTGGGAACCTCCGAGTTCGTCAAATAGCAAGGCATCAATAAAATAGAAACCAAACATAGCTATGATACCATTGATGTTTTTGAGACACAAAATAACTTTCCTATGTGCACATGCAAACCCTAATACTTGGATCTAGGTTTCTCTATTGTACATGCAATTCATCCAAGATTTGAAACCCTAGATCTAGCATACATATTACAAAACTAATGTAACTAATGAGATCTAGATGCTTATATATTCAAGAACTCTTGATCTTTCTTCTCCCTTGAGCTTAGAGTCACAAGTGTAACTCCTTTAATGGCTTACAAACACCAACAAGCAAGAGGATAGTATTTGAGAGAGGGGAGGAGGCACACAAAGTCGACTCTAGGGTTCTTAGAAAAGCATTGGCCGAAAATTGCATGCATAAGGTCCTATTTATACTATGGACACCTAGGGTTTCAGTCAAAAACCCTAATGGACAGCTTAAACCCTAAGCAACCCATGAAACCTTTTGGAATACAGGCCATGGACGAAAATATGGTGGGCTCTCATCATAATTTCGTTCACCCCTTTAATCCATTAGGTTTCCCAACCCAAAATACAACTATCAGACATTTGACAGTTTAAGTCCCATTTGTTCAATTAATATCTTTTAGTCACCAAATTAATTCCTAATTAATTTATGACTAATATTAATTAAATAATGTGATTCCTCTTTTAATATATTACTAAACCATAATATCTTCTCTCTCTCTCTCTCTCTCTCTCTCTCTCCATAAATCACCCTGTCAAGTTGCTATGGTGAAGGCAACCCAAAAGGACTATGCACAACCGGGTCAAATACTTACCAAATATAGTTACGGACTTAGACACTAATCCAACATAAAGTACTAAGAAGTCACCATGGATGTGAATATGTATCACCGTTTGAGTAATTTTGTGCAACTCATTGTATCATACATGAGCTTACTGCACTTTATTATCCACAAAATGACATGACAGAAAAGAAAAATCGGATCTTAAAGGAAATGATGAATGTCATGTTGTTATGTTTTGGGCTGCCACCCTCAATGGGGGGGGGGGGGGGGGGGGGGGGGGGGGGGGAAGCTATACTTTCAGTAAGTACCTTTTAAATAAGGTCACACAAAAGAAATCAAATGAAAAACCGTACAAATTATGATCAAGTATAAAACCATCCTACAAATACCTTCGAGTGTGGAGATGCCTCGCAAAGGTCGTGATACCACCCAAGGTGGTTAAGATAGGATCCAAGACTGTTAACGAAAGATTGCATTAAAACCTTAAAGGTAGGGGTACAAAGAAGCATCACAAACATCGCCAAGGAAAATGGTTCACCGGATACAAATTCCTTAGCTAGCTAGGATGTCACTTTCTTTCAAATTAATTTCCACGAGCAACAAATGTCGCGTTATTGTTGCAACGAGATATTATGCAGTTGAATTTTTTAGAAAATTGTAGAAATGCTTAGGTTTGAATCTTACAACCATGTATTCCTCGATAGATAAATTGCATCTGTCATTTGTCACATTTAAAAGATCGAAGTGTAGGATTCAACATCTACAATTCAACATACATATATCTTACGGATTGTCCACGCTAATTAAAAGATATATAAAAAGAGTACGCTATCATTATGAAATATGCTATTTCTTATTTTCTTATAAAGTTATTATCGTTGAACCGACCATAAATTAAAATGTTGTTGCATCCCTTTTTATTGTTGAAATTTAGTCAAATAGATAATATGGATGGTAACAATGACAAGTTAAGACGGTATGATATAATGATCAGAACAAAAATGGCACATTATTAAAGGTGAGATGTAATCATGAAATGACAGTTTTAACCACATTCAACAAATAAGTCCATTTCCAAATGTAACAAATTGCACACAAATGGTAGCAATACATTAAGTTTCGTCCATTGTCTAAAAAGGGTCAAAAGCTCATAATAACCCATGTATCTCTGCGACATTTCTTTACCATCAAATTGACATCACAAAATATATTAATATATAGCTTTTAAGTTGTATCTTTTACCAAAAAATTATTATATTGTATAATGAAATAGCTTCATTATAATTTCGGTTAATTGCAGACATTTACAGTTGTGGCACATGCATCCTATATATTCCTTTTATAAGTTGAATTGAATCTCCTCTTCGACATTAGCGATACCACCTTCGTCCTTCAACCTTACACACACACAAAGTTGAAAACGCGCACACAAACTATTGAGAGAATGAAGAACATGATAATAGTCATGTTTATAATATTTGGTATTTCAGAAGCACGACTGAAAGTAGGGTTCTACAGAAAAACATGCCCAGACGCCGAGTCCATTGTTGGTGGGTTTGTAAGGGATGCAGCTGAGTTTAACCCACAGATTCCTGCTTTCATGCTCAGGCTTCACTTTCATGACTGCTTTGTTCAGGTTCTTTCAGTTCCCCCTCTCACGCTTTCTAGGGTTCATCCGGTACTTACGATATGAACCACTCGTTTGATTTTCAGGGTTGTGATGGGTCAATTCTAATAGATAATGGACCAATTTCAGAAAAGCTAGCAGTAGGGCACCAAGGAGTGAAGGGTTTTGATGTGATAGAGAATGCAAAAGCTCAGTTGGAGTTTGTTTGCCCTGGTGTTGTTTCTTGCGCGGATATTGTTGCCATAGCTGCTAGAGATGCTGTTGCTTTTGTATGTCACATGCTTTCTCTTTTTTCTATATCTCACAGAGTTACACCTTGCAGTGTGTGTTTGAGTGGATGATTTGATTTTGATGTTGGTGGCAGACTTTTGGTCCAATTTATGAAGTTGAAACCGGCAGGAAAGATGGGTTTGTTTCCAATATCTCATTGGCTGACAATATGCCTGATTTCAGAGACTCAATTCATCTTCTCAAAAAGAAGTTCTTTGACAAAGGTCTAAGTGAGAAAGACCTCGTGGTTCTCACTGGTACTCTTTCTCTCTCAAGTCTCAATATGAATTGCGTGTGTGTATATAAATATATAAATCATGCAGATTCGATGGGTTTGTTTAGTTGGTAGACATTTTGAGAGGTATGAACATTGAGGATTTGGCTACTTGTTTTGATAACAAATATCAAGCGTAATAATATAGGAAAAGTTCTTATTTATTTTATGCATGTTAACCAATGTTAGGTGCACATACTATTGGTACAACCGCATGCTTCTTCCTTATGGACCGACTATACAACTTCGTGCCTGGTGGGGGTCCGGATCCAAGTATAGATCCGGATTTCCTACCTGAACTTATGGAAACTTGCCCACCGGAGGGAGACATAAACTTCAGGTTACCGATCGATCATGATAGTGGAGAGAATTTTGACAATGGGATCCTACAAAACATTAGGAGCGGCTTTGCAGTGCTACAATCAGATTCAAAGCTCTTGGATGATCCAGCGACCAAGCAAATATTGGATTCGTACTTCGGGTCTACTAACCAATCGTCCTTCGAAGCAGATTTTGTGACGTCCATGGTGAAAATGGGTCGTGTTGGAGTTAAGACCAGTTCAAAAAGAGGAGAAATTAGACGTGTGTGTAACACGTTTAATGATTAATCAGACGTTTTTCCGTGTCAAAATTAATAGTAATTAATTTTATATTCTACAGTGAATTTAAATATCTTTGATGCGTTTTTATGTTTTTATAACAAAAAATGTGTAACTATAGTAATTTCACCTTTAAATAAGACCTTCCGAAATACTAAAAACGAAGGGGCTCGTGGTCTATGCAGCCACGAGGGTTGTCCGTGCACACCATCCTTGTCATTCGTGATTGGGGGTTTTGGTCATTCGTGTTGCCTTCGACGATCGAGCACGACCGAACAGCCCATTTCTCCCATTTTAGCCGTTCAACTGTCAAAAAATTGAATTTATTAATTTTTTTTTAATATACAAACCTCACATTTACACAAACCTTTAAATTCAAACCATATAATCTCTTAAAAAACATATTTATGGATTTCTTTAAAAATTTCAATTCGGATGACGACGAAGAATTTATCTGGACGTTTTTCAATGTTGTGCAACACATACACGATGAAGAAAGTTCGGATGTTTTGCATTCAAGAGCAGTTGTGTTGTGCAACACATACACGATGAAGAAAGTTCGAATGTTTTGCATTCAATAGCAGTTGTCAATCGAAATCGTCAAATCGCACATGACTTATTGGTACGTAATTACTTTGCTAATAATTGTTTTTATAATGATGACTAATTAAAGTGTCATTTCCATCTAAATAAGACTGAATTTTTACATATTAGTAATGTTTTAGAGACCCGTTATGATTATTTCACACAAAACCGGATGCTAGAGGAAGAAGAGGTTTTAGCAGTACATAAAAATGTGTGGTTGTACTAAGATATTTGGGATACGATATAACTTTTTATACATCTGAAGAGTATTTAAAATTATTTGAGTGGGTCATAATTAATAGTGTAGATTGGTTTTACGCATGTTTGTATGACGTTTATCACCAAGAATATTCAGGTAGACCTAATGTAAATGATATTCAGAGATTATATTTGGTTCATGAAGAGAAGCATGGTGTAACATCCTGATTTCTAGGAATGTGATTTTAGGGATTTTATTGCAAATAAGGAAGCCTACTCGATGAGTTAAAGGCCCCGACTCGTCATGTAGAGAGTAGCCAACTCGCGTGATTTATGAGGTCTACTCAACGAGTTGGAGGACCCCAACTCGACGAGTAGGAAACTGAACGAGAAAACCCTATTTTTTTTAGTGTTTGCACCATATTTAAAGGACTTAACTTGCTTCCTTTAGCCTCCCTTTTCACCTCATTACCCAGAGAAGGAAACCCTAGTTGTTCTTTACCGATCCCTTGTGTTTGTGAGGCTAAAAGAGTGTTTTTGGGTGCAATTATTGAAGAAGCTTGAAGATTTAGACGCTTGGATCAAGAAGAAGGTTGTAGATCCGTTATCTTCTTTGTATTGGCAACCAATTTGAGGTATAAAGCTAATACCTTGACTTCTCATTATTTAGATCTTCCCTTGTGAAAGAAAATGGTCATTTCTAGGGCAAAATGGAGTCACTTTCGGGTTTGAGCTTGTCACAAGGATATGGCTTCAGATCTGGACTCATCTAGGCTCCTTGAGCATAAAGTTCCTGACTTTAGCAAGCTTTGGTCCTTCTCCATGCATTAAACCCCATCTTAGACTTGGTTTTGGTGTTTTAAGCCTCTTAAGGCCTTGCATGCACGTAAAGGTGGCAACGTTACGTGGTAAATCCACTCTAGGAAGCTAGATCTGGAAGTTGTAGCTTTGGACTCGACTGAAATGGGCTGAATGCAATTTGGTTGAAGAACTCGATGAGTTGGATGGCCAACTCGAAGAGTTGAGATGGGTTTTCCCGTTTTCTGGATTCTGCATGGACTCGGCGAGTTTGTTGGCAACTCAACGAGTTGACTTGAGTTTTCACGGTTTCTGAGTTCTGAAGGAACTCGGCGAGTCAGTAAGCTGCACTCGACGAGTTGGGTCAACATTGACTGTTGACCTTGACCGTTGACTTTGACTTTGACCAAGGGTTAACCAAGTTTGACTCCTAAAGGTATTCTGGTAATTTAGGATTTTGATGGACTTGGTCCAATGGTGGATATAAGTGGTGGAGTTCGTGGCTGTGATTCGGGAGTTTGATCTTATCACTATAGTTCAATATTGTGAGGTGAGTTTTCCTGACTATACTCAAGGGACGAAGGCACCAAGGCTGATCCTTTGGATTGTTATCCTGCTTTGTTATTAGTGAGATCGGTTAGATCGGTATCCTGGTAGATATGATGTTGCTATGATTAGAGTCTGAAGATCAATTTGACTGTCTGTAGACTGTTATGTGATCATCTGTTATATGTGCACATGTTTGATAGGTAGTTAAGGGTTTTCCATCATGTGGTTGATTGAACCCTAGTATGTTGTCTTTGTGGACTGTTATATGATTATCTGATATAGGTGCACATGTTTGATTGGTAGCGATAGTATTCCATCCCGAGGATAATTGGGCTCATAGTATGTTGGCATTCCAACCCGATGGTTGAGGGCCGGGGGTATTCCAACTTGACGGTTGATTGGACCCATAGTATGTTGGCATTCCAACCCGATGGTTAAGGGTCGGGAGTATTCCAACCCGATGGTTGATTGGACCCATAGTATGTTGGCATTCCAACCCGATGGTTGAGGGTGGGGGTTATTCCAACCCGATAGTTGATTGGACCCATAGTATGTTGGCATTCCAACCCAATGGCTGAGGGTCGGGGGTATTCCAACCCGATAGTTGATTGGACCCATAGTATGTTGGCATTCCAACCCGATGGTTGAGGGCCAAGGGTATTCTAACCCGATGGTTGGTTAGGCCCATAGTATGTTGTTTGTGATTATATGTATATTGTTGTGTGTATAGGTATTTTGGGGAAACTCACTATGCTCCGGGCTTATAGTTTTTGGATTTGTTTCAGATACCTCAGATGATTGTGAGAAGGCGAAGGCGTGATCGTGCACGTCCTCACATTTTTATGATCTTGATTTCTAGGATACTTTGATGTCTAAACTATTTTGAAAACACTTTGTATAAATTTAATGGTTTTGAATAATTGAAAAAGTTTAAAATTGGCCTGATTTTTATGGATGTTACAGGATGGTATCAGAGCCTTGGTTTGAGTGCATTGGAGGAACACTCGTGTGAATCCAGTCTCAAACCAAGGAAGAGATTTTCAAAATACTAAAAGGATTCAGAGTGTACGATCGGCCAGAGCTAGTAAGTGGACCCCAAAATACCATGCGACTATTTGATATTGTGATATGTTAGAACAACATGCTAGTGATAGGCTAGGGATCTTCAGGAATTGCATGATAGAATTGCCCGATTATATGATGCCTTAGTTCCTATAGGGTTCTCTTATTGAGATGATTTGTAACTCTTTCGCGTATGAACTGGCTATTGAATGGATACCTTAAGTCACATTCTTCATGGTTTAAAGGATCTTAGGCTGAGAGGTTTGGTACTGCTGCACAGTTCTTGTCTGAGTCCAACCGTTGTAGGATTGAATCTTTTAGCGTAAGATTGCTTAAACTGTGGGGTATGTGATCGTATTCGTGCGATAGTCATCTGGCACCAATGGAGGGTCATGAGTCAGTTAGTGGTAGGATGAATGAGTTGTGCAGGGTCAGTTTGCCAGTTATGAGATATTTAGCCTTCCTCTAGGAGTGAGGATTGAGCACTTGCATATGCTAATGTATATTGTTAGGGCGTTCTGATGATAATTGAGACAAATATGGGTAGGTGTAGAAGGTAGTATGGGCCCATACTACTCAAAGCACAGGACCCATACGCGTAGCATGGAAGTCACAACCCCTAGGGTTTTGTTGGTAGTTGGTTTTCCGTTGTTACACGGAATGTATGATATCTTCATGGTATGTATTTTCAGTATGGTGGTTACGAGACAATTTGAGTCCGGATCCGGGTCCGGATCAGGAACTAGCAGCCAAGATAGGCCAGCGGTGATAGAGGATCACGTAAGGGAGATCATCCGGGAGGAGGTGATTGAGATAGTCCAAGGTCAGATTCCAGAGATGTTCAGGTTTATCAAGACTGCCATGATGGAGTATTTTGATGATAGATACACAACCATTGTTGAGACTGAGGATGTTGTAGCCTCCGTAGACGTGCCGGTTGTAGGTGTAGGGATAGTTTGGGCCTTTCAGTACCGGGACTTCGATAACATGAAGCCCCCGACCTTCGAGGGGATTCAAGATCTGATCGTAGCCATGAGGTGGCTATCTAATGTGGAGGGATGCTTCTTCACATGTTCATTACCTGCTGGCCAGAAGGTCAGGTGTGCTCTAAACCTGCTGAGGTCTGGAGCAAAGGATTGGTGGAGGTTGATTATTGGGTTGTATTCTGTCGAGAAGAGAGTTGCGATTATGTGGGATCAATTCAGGGAGTTGTTTCGTACTTGTTACATTCTGCGGGTTCAACGGGATAGGTTGGCTCAGGAGTTTTTGGAGATGAGACAGGGTACGGAGTCGGTGATGGAGATCACCCGCATGTTTACTAAGAGGGCGATGTTTTGCCCCAAGTTTGCTTCGGAGCAGGCTCAGATGACCCGATATCTGAGCATGCTCAAGACAGACATCAAACAGTTCGTGTCCACGTAGTATGTGATACTTTGCTAGAGTTACAGGAGGCCGCTAGGAGACGTGAGTTGGAGATTGAGCTTCAATTGAGGGAGCAGAGGCAGGCCCCGGTGTAGTCACAGCCTGCGCCGAAACGGTTTAGGGCCACTGATTCCAGGAAAGAGAGTCAGTGGGGTCGCACTTATGGGAAGTGCAGCAAGGTGCATGATGGGGTTTTCCGATCTTCTTCTGGATGCCACAAGTGTGGCAAGGAGGGTCACATCGCGAAGGATTGTAGATAGTAGATTCTAGGTTCTGGTGTCATACTTTGTTACCATTGCGAGCAGTTGGTTCATATGAAGGCCCAGTGTCCCCTACTAGCTGTGAGGCCAGCCCCGACTCCAATGCCGGCTACCTTGAGGATTGCTAATGGGAGTCAGAGTAGGGCAGAGCCCCCCGAGGGCTCGTGGACATGCCTTCCAGCTTACTTCCAAGGACGTCAGGACAGCACCTAATGTGGCGATTGGTATGTGTTTACCTCTTATCTTATTGTTTATTGTTGTATTGTGAACATTAATTTGCCTTCTGCATGAGATGTTAGGACATAGGAGGGTCAGGGGAATTTAGTATCAAAGGGTTATAGATGGTTAGGATCCAGGGACGCATTTGAGGATGAGAAGTTAGGGTAGAGAATCGTCATTCCAGGGTCAGTAGTTGTAATTTGGAGATTCGGAAGTATTCATTTGGGATTCAGGGTTCTCTTGAATAGGGGTGAAAATGAGACGAGCCGAGCTCGAGCCTGGTCAAGCTCGGCTCGGGCTCGTTTAAGTTATACGAGGCTCGAGCTCGAGGTCGGCTCGATTCGAGCTTTCTTGTACCGAGATCAGCTCGAGCTCGTAAATAATTATACAAGCTCGGATAGGGCTCGAGCTTGACTCGTTTTTGTTCGACGTGCCTAAATGAGCTTAAGCTGGGCTCGAGCTCGTTAAGAAGCTCGTTTATTAATCCCATAAATTCCTAATTCCCCAAATATATTTTTATTTTAATATATAAAAATAATAATAAATTATATTATATAAAAGCTCATTTAGGCTCGCAAGCCTAATCGAGCTTAGTGACATAGGCTCGAGCTCGAGCTCGTTTAATAAACGAGCTTAATATTAAGCTTGAGCTCGGCTGGGATCGTTTAAAATCAGTTTTGAGTTGAGATTTTAACGAGCCGATCTCGAGTAGCTCACGAGTAGCTTGGCTCGTTTTCACCCCTACTCTTGAAGTTCGGTTGCTCCGTGCCGGGAGGATTGTTCTATGCAGGCTATTCATTCCAGGATTAATTGTTTCATGGTGAAGTATGGTAATACCTGGTTGGAACGGTTAAGTCATGTTTTGGCTTCGCTACCAGTAGGTAGGGGTTAGTGTCCTAAGTGGGGGGAATTGAGAATTCTCAGATGGAGCATCAGTCATTGAAGGCTTTGTCTGTTCCTGTCCGGATAACGGTTTCCAGAGAGGTTGGGCGATCAAACATGATGTCAAGGGTTTCCCCAAGTACATGCATGGTGGTGATTCTTTCGAGTGTATCTTTAAGTGTTCAAGGTAGCATTGGTGTTTGGTACGACTTACGTGTATGGTTAGGTCGGGATTATAGTCTGCGAATTGGGTCACGAGTTCGAACCCTAAGTGGGGGACAGCTCGCTATTTATATAGAGGGCACCAAGATGGGTTCTGGGTTATGCTTAACAGACCTAGGGTAGCCCGGATAGACTGAAGGCCAACAGGGCGTACCAGTCAGGCCGAAGGCCCGGAGAACGGTCCATACAGGATGAAGACCCACAGAGGCGTTCCAAACATACTGAAGGTTTTGAGAGTGGTCCAGGTAGGATGAAGGCCCGAAGAGGCCGTCCAGACATGCTAAAGACTCAGCATGTATTTTTTTAGACCTACGTTCTGGTATTGAGCATGTTGTTTTTGTGATAACAACCTGTGGAATCGTACGTTATCTGTGCTTGCGAGTTATCACTTATAAAGTGCCCGTAGGGACTGTCGGTGGTTATGTAAGGAGAGCATGGAAATTCTTGGGTAGCAGCTTGTCCCAAAAAGGAAATCGCGCATGGTAGAGTTTCAGTATTACGGTGTTTGTTGGTTATGTGTGGAACTTTGATTAGGCCTTTGGACAACGGAGGAAGGTGGGTGCCTTCAGGTTGTAGGATTGGGCAACTGACGAGAAGATGACAGCGTCGATGGGTTATCGGGAGCCTTCGAGTCAGAGGCTGTAGGCCTAGAGATTGTAGTGGTTTATCACTCCTGCTAGAGCACTTTCGAAATGGATGTATTGTTGAGGTTCGGGTGAGTTGTAATCGATTGCGACAAATCAGAGGATTTTGGGCAAGATGCAAGGATAGGTCCTTGGATCTCAAGTTAGGGGTTGAGACCCAAGTTACATAGATAGTGGTATTCCAATATAGGGTATTCCATCATGAGGATGACCAGACCCTATGATTGATTGGACCTGACGTGTTTGGTATTCCAACCATAGGGTTGATTTGGCCAAACATATGTATGATACGAGGGAATTCCATCTTATGGATGATTGGACCCGTCGTAGGCATGCCTAGTATTCCAGCCCGAGGCTGATTGGGCTAGGTATGAGTGTTCATGCTTGTTAGGTGGTTTTTTTACGTGTGTTGTTTCGAGAGCTAAAGGACGCATTATCCTGTCAGCACAAAAAAAGGATTCGCTTCAGGAAGGGGGAAAGATGGGTCCCCGGTACTTTGGCTCATCAGGATTTTGCCACGGTTGGAAAGGTAACATATAGGATAGACCCGCCAAAGGAGTTCGGTTAGATTAACATCACTTTTCATGTCTCGCAGCTGCGAAAAGATGCATATTGGATGGGAAGGCAGTTATATCATTGAGTCATACTTAGGTCGAAGAGAGCCCGGACTACTTAAAGAGACCAGTGGCCATCGTGGAAAGGAAGATGAACATTCTACGTAGAACGGAAATACCTTTGGAAAGGGTGTAATGGGAGCATCGGAGGGAATCTAAGTAGACTTGGAAGCCGGAGGTTGTGATGCAAGAGCATTATCTGAATTTGTTCGCCGCAACAGGCTTCGAGGATGAAACCTAGCTTAAGTGGGGGAGAGTTGTAACATCCCAATTTCCAAGAGTGTGATTTTAGTGATTTTATAGCAAATAAGGAAGCCTACTCGACGAGTTGGAGGCCTCGACTCGTCGTGTAGAGAGTAGCCTACTCGACGAGTTGGAGGAAGCCAACATGTGTGATTTATGAGGTCTACTCGACGAGTTGGAGGACCCCAACTCGACGAGTAGGAAACTGAACGAGAAAACCGTAATTTTTTTAGGGTTTGCACCTTATTTAAAGGACTTAACTCGCATCCATTAGCCTCCCTTATCACTTCATTACCTAGAGAAGGAAAATGTATCCGTTCTTTACTGCTCCCTTGTGTTTGTGAGGCTAACAGAGTGTTTTGGGTGCAATTGTTGAAGAGGCTTCAAGATTTAGAAGCTTTGATCAAGAAGAAGGTTGTAGGTCCATTATCTACTTTGTATTGGCAACCAATATGAGTTATAAAGCTAATACCTTGACTTCTCATTGTTTAGATCTTCCCTTGTGAAAGAAAATGGTCATTTTTAGGGCAAAATGGAGTTAGTTTCGGGTTTGAGCTTGTCCCAAGGATATGGCTTCAGATCTGGAGTCTTTTAGGCCCTAGAGCATAAAGTTCCTGACTTTAGCAAGCTTTGGCTCGTCTCCATGCCTTAAACCCCATCTCGGACCTGGTTTTGGTGTTATAAGCCTCTTAAGGCCTTGCATGCACGTAAAGCTGGCAACTTTACATGGTAACTCCACTCCAGGATGCTAGATCTAGAATTTGGAGCTTTGGACTCGACTGAAATTGGCTGAATGCAATTTGGTTGAAGAACTCGACGAGTTGTATGGCCAACTCGACGAGTTGAGACTGGTTTTCCTGTTTTTTTGGATTCTGCATGGACTCGACGATTCGGATGGTAACTTGGCGAGTTGACTTGAGTTTTCACGGTTTTTGAGTTCTGAAGGAACTCGGCGAGTCAGTAAGTTGCACTCGACGAGTTGGGTCAACATGGACTGTTGACCTTGACCGTTGACTTTGACTTTGACCAAGGGTTGACCAAGTTTGACTCCTAAGGGTATTCTGGTAATTTAGGATTTTGATGGACTTAGTCCTATGGTGGATATAAGTGGTGGAATTCGTGGCTGTGATTCGGGAGTTTGATCTTATCACTACAGTTAGACATTGTGAGGTGAGTTTTATTGACTATACTGAAGGGACGAAGGCACCAAGGCCGACCATTTGGATTATTATCCTGTTTTGTTATTAGTGAGATCGGTTAGATCAGTATCCTGGTAAATAGGATGTTGCTATGATTTAAGATCTGAAGATCAGTTTGACTGTCTGTAGACTGTTATGTGATCATCTGTTATATGTGCACATGTTTGATAGGTAGTTAAGGGTTTTCCATCATGTGGATGATTGGACCCTAGTATGTTGTCTTTGTGGAGTGTTATATGATTATCTGATATAGATGGACATGTTTGATTGGTAGCGAGAGTATTCCATCCCGAGGATGATTGGGCTCATAGTATGTTGGCATTCCAACTCGATGGTTAAGGGTCGGGGGTATTCCAACCTGACGGTTGGCTGGACCCATAGTATGTTGGCATTCCAATTTGATGGTTGAGAGTCAGGGGTATTCCAACCCGATGGTTGATTGGACCCATAGTATGTTGGCATTCCAACCCGATGGTTTATTGGACCCATAGTATGTCGGCATTCCAACCCGATGGTTTATTGGACCCATAGTATGTTGGCATTCCAACCCGATGATTGAGGGTCGGGGGAATTCCAACCCGATGGTTAATTGGACCCATAGTATGTTGGCATTCCAACCCGATGGTTGAGGTCCAGGGATATTCCGACCCGATGGTTGATTGGACCCATAGTATGTTGATATTCCAACCATATGGTTGAGGGCTTGGGGTATTCCAACATGTTGGTTTATTGGACCCATATTATGTTGTTTGTTATTATATGTTTATTGTTGTGTGTATAGGTATTTTGGGGGAACTCACTATGCTTCAGGCTTATAGTTTTTGGATTTGTTTCAGGTACCTCAGATGATCGTGGGAAGGCGTAGGCGTGATCGTGCACCTCCTCACATTTTTATGATCTTGATTTCTAGGAGACTCTGATGTTTAAACTATTTCGAAAACACTTTGTAATAATTTAATAGTTTTGAATGATTGAAAAAGTTTAAAATTGGTCTGATTTTTATGGATGTTACACTTGTATTTGAAGAAATGATTGGTAACCTTGATTGTACAAATATCGCGTGGGAAAAGTGTCCAAATGTGTGGCACGGGAAATTTATTCAAGGTGATCTATGTGAGCCAGGTATAATACTAGAAGTTGTTGCATATCAGTATTTGTGGATATGTCATTCGTTCTTTGGAGTTATGGGATCTAACAACGACATTAATGTTCTTGGTCAATCTCTTATTTTCAACGATAATTGGACCGACAAATATATCATTCATGTTGAACGGTCATTCGTACAAATATGGTTCATAGCACGTGTTGATGACATTCATAACAATGAAACGTTTTTCAATCTACGAGAAGATATCATATAGCATTTATACCAACGAGACATGAACGAATATTTTTTTATGTTTTGAATCTTTATGTTTATTGGTTTTTTAATTCTTGTTATTTTTTAAGTAGTGTAGCTTTTTAAATTAATGTAATGTTTTTTATTCAATGAAAAACTAGTTAAAAATATTATGTTTTATTCTTATTTTTAGTGTATATTTGAATTAATTTTTTAAAAAAAATATTGTGGAGTGAAGTTTTTAGTGGTTGTATGTCATATTTTTAGTGGTTTGATATGGGGTTTTTCTGACACCCACCACTATAATAGTTAGTGGTGAGTATTGTGGATGACCTAATGGATGATGGATCTAGTTGTTTAGATATGAATTCTCTTTTTACCATGATTACTTTTAATTAATCAAATTATGGGTGAACATTGATTGGTTCTTGGGTAAAATCCTACTTACTTGAACTAAAAATGTTATGTTTTTGTATTTTGAAATTTTATTTGGTTTTAGTTTTTTCTAGTTTGGATATTCTGTTTTTTTGGTTTTATACAGGTTTGTAGTTTCTGATTTTTAGGCTTTTGGTATTCCAGTTTCTAGGTTCAAACCATCATGGCCAAGACTCATACTATTGAAAGTTCGTTTCTATAAAGAAAATCATATATATATATATATATATATATATATATATATATATATATATATATATATATATATATATATATACCAAACTGAATCTACTTTCCATTAAAAAAACAATAACAAGTCCATAACAAAACTAAAAGTACTAACTTCTCGTTCAGAAAAAACGTGAAGGTACCTGGAAATAGAAAATATATAATGACAATTAAGATTAGTTTCTAATAACAAAAAAGACATGGGACACTTCTATAGTCATATACTATTCAAACACTACCATCCAAGGATAATCAACCATATTTAAAGTTTTGAACAACAAGCCAACAACATACTATAGTGGTATAATCGTAACAACCTACTAAATCGAATGTGTAACCGCTATCAATGATACATATTAAAATGATATACCATAACAATGGTGTATGGTGTAAGAGAAAAGAAACAATGACACACTAAAGTAATCACTGACAATGAAAGTGCATTGTTAATTTCCTAATATCTAAAATAATTAAGTTTTATGTTTTTTTTAAAAACAATGAAACACTTGTTGAGTTGTGGAGTATGTTTAACAATTTTTACATATTTTAGTGGGTCAGTTCCTTTATCATATTCGACATTAAAATGTGTCATGGTTCAGATTTGTCATAGTTTTCGAGTTTGACTTTATTGATAGATTTTAGGTCAATTTACTAGTATAAATATATCTCTTGAATTTGTGTAACCCATGCTATTTGGCAGTAATAATCTCTATCTATCATGTTTGCTCATGGACAGAGCCGATCACTTTGACTATGTGAACCACGTAAATTCAAATCGTTGAAGTGTTTGTTGAAGTGCTTAAAATCCTAACAACATTAATATTTAGCCAACCCTGAATTTTCTTATTTGATGATAATTTCCATAAAAAAAAACTAAGAAGGTTGCTACAACACCATCCGAAATGTGGAATGAGGAACCAGCTAGTCTTGAATATTTTCAAATCTGGGGTTGCAAAGTTTATGTGCATCGTGAGGTGAGCAATAAACTAGAACCGATATCAGAAAAGTGTTACTTCGTAAGGTATCCTCAAAATACTCTTTTATATCTTTTCTACAATGCTTCTGAGAACAAATAATTTGTTTCTCGAATAAGCTTCTTCCTCGAAACGGATCTTGTGTCCAAAGAAGCTAGTGGGATCCCAATTGATCTTGAAGAAATTCAAGAGTCAAACGAAGAAGGACCAGCATTTGAAATTGGCACTCAACCAAAGGTTGATCAATCTGTTGTGCAAAACAAACATATTTCTAACTCCCTATCTTTGTATATTTGATAGGGTTCGATACCCTCCAAAGTTTAATGGTTTCCATATTGAAAATGAGGGAGAAGTGCTAAATAGTGATTGCATGCTGGTAGGTATGGATGAACCATCTACATACAAGGAAGCGATGACAGACACCAAAGCTACTAAATAGAAGGAGATCTTGAAAGTGAAATGCCATCCATGTATGATAACCAACTCTAGCATTTGGTTGATGCTACAGTTAGAACCAAAATTTTTGGATACAAGTGGATCTTCAAGAAGATAACCGACATGGATGGGAATGTGCACATGTATAAAGTTAGGCAATGTGCAAAAGGTTATGCCCAAAATTATGGATTTGATTATGAGTAAAATTTCACACCAATAGACAAGATTAAGTCTATTAGAATATTACTTGGCATAGCTACTTTCTATAATTATGAAATATAGAAAATGGATGTAAAGACTGCTTTCCATTATAGGAAATTGGCAGAAGATCTCTACGCGGCACAACCTGAGGGTTTCATTGATCAAAAATGTCCCAATAGTTGAAATCGTCCTAGTATTGGATGTTCATGACATATTCCTTATAGGAAACAATATTCCAACATTGCAGAAGTGTCAAAAAATGGCTTGGAAATTGTTTCGCTATGAAGGATCTAGGAGAAAAAGCTTACATATTGGGAATTAGGATCTATAGACATTGATCTAAATATTTAATCAAAATAAGCTAGAGTACATACTTAGATAAGGTTTTAAAAAGATTCAAAATGCAGGATTCAAAGAAAGGGTCTCTACCTATCCAACTGGGCATAATATTGAGTAATGATCAATCACCGAGAACTGAAAAAGTACTAGAAATAGTGATTCAAGTCCCATATGTTCACATGTTACACTGATGCATGTTTCTAGACTGAGACAACCAGAGCTCACAATCGAGATGGATGTTATTCATTAGTGGACGGATTGTTACGTGGAAAGTTCCATATCTTTGACGGTGGCTGATTCGACATGTGAGTCTGAGTACATTGCGGCTAGTGAAGCTGAAAAGGAAGCTACATGGTTAAAGAAATTCTTCGGTGATCTTGGATTTGTGCCAATCATTGAAGAGCCTCTGAAGATCTTTTGTGATAGTGAGGTTGTAGTCGCCTTCACTAAAGAACATAAGGACCATGGAAATCCATGGCACATTCAAAGGAAATATCATTATGTTCGACATCCTGTAGAAGATGATGACATCATCGTGAGTCGTGTATCATTTGAGGAGAATCCTAAGGACCCATTTCACTTTTGCATGTTTTGAACCAACTTCCAGAATATATAATTATGTTCAGTTTTGATGTTTATAACATTTGTGAAATTGGCACTCAACCAAAGGTTGATCAATCTGTTGTGAAAAACAACATATTTCTAACTCCCCATCTTCGTATATTTGATAGGGTTCGATACCCTTCCAAGTGTAATGGTTTCCATATTGAAAATGAAGGAGAAGTAATAAATAGTGATTGCATGCTGGTAGGTATAGATGAACCATCTACCTACAAGGAAGCGATGACAAGCACCAAAGCTACTATATAAAAGGAGATCTTAAAAGTGAAATGAAATCCATGTATGATAACCAATTCTAGCATTTGGTTGATGCTACAGTTAGAACCAAAATTCTTGGATGCAAGTGGATCTTCAAGAAGATGACTGACATGGATGGGAATGTGCACATGTATAAAGTTTCACACCAATAGACAAGATTAATTCTATTAGAATATTACTTGGCATAGCTACTTTCTATAATTATGAAATATGGAAAATGGATGTGAAGACTGCTTTCCATTATTGGAAATTGACAGAAGATCTCTACACGACACAACCCGAGGGTTTCATTGATCCAAAATGTCCCAATAGTTAAAATCTTCCTAGTATTGCATGTTAATGACATACTCCTTATAGGAAATAATATCCCAACATTGCAGAAGTGTCAGAACATGGCTTGGAAATTGTTTCGCTATGAAGGATCTAGGAGAAGAAGCTTACACATTGGGAATTAGGATCTATAGACATTGATCTACATATTTAATCAAACTAAGCTAGAGTAATCATATGAACGAGGAGGTCACATTGAGAAAACTTCAAGGAATGTTGAGAACTACCGAAAGTGGATTGAAAGGCAAAGGTGTTAAATCCACTCTTACTGTTGTTGCCCCATTCCTGGCCATAGGACATGGAAAAGGGAGAAATAGGAAAGCTCCCTCTAAGAACCACAATGGAAAGTCCTATGATGGATCTTCTTCAAATGGATCCAAAGGTATATCCAGTTCTGTCACTCCCTCGTTTGATCCTAAATAAGCAACGTGCTTCTACTGTCACGAGAAGGGGCAATGGAAACGAAGCTACCCGAAATAC
Source organism: Lactuca sativa (assembly GCF_002870075.4). NCBI lineage: Eukaryota > Viridiplantae > Streptophyta > Magnoliopsida > Asterales > Asteraceae > Lactuca > Lactuca sativa. The sequence continues at coordinate 251,417,778 of NC_056627.2, read as the reverse complement.
TTGCAGGACATCAAGGATAGGAAGATAAAGCCCTCCTTCGCATGTACTTATATTATTCTATCTAATAACTCATCACATGCTAGTTCTTGGGTCCTTGATACAGGATGTGGTTTCACATTTGTTCTGATTTGTAGGGGCTATGAAGAAGTAGGGATGTGGAGCATGGGAAAATGAACCTGACAATGTGGAATAGGAAATCGTCACCTGTCATCAAGATCGGGATTTACTCTCTAGTGCTTAATAGTGGGTTAGGATTAGACTTGAATGATTTTTGCTACTTGTCAGAGATGACGAGGAATATTATTTCTTTTCATGGTTTGTACAGAAAAGGTTTTATATTTTCAATTAATAATGAATTTGGTTCTATTAATGCTTTCTATAATGGTACTTTTTATTTTGAATCATTACCTTGTAATGGTGTATATGAAATTGTGATGGTTGTAGATAACATAGGAAATAATCTTTTGCATATTGATTCGTCTAATGGTTTATACAAGGCATGCTTGTGGCATTTTCGTCTTGGACATGTCAAAAAGAAGCGCATAGCCCAACTCCAAAAGGATGGAGTCTTGGAGTCATTTGACCTAAAGTTAGATGGCACGTGCGAATCCTGTTTACATGGAAAGATGACTAAATCACCTTTCACTGGTACTTGTGAAATAGGTGAAGGATTGTTGGATCTCATACACACAGATGTGTGTGGACCTTTCAAATCCACCACAAGGGATGCTATCCGCTTCTATGTGAATTTTACTGACGATTATAGCATATATGGATATATCTACTTAATCAAGCACAAGTCGGAAACCTTTGAAAAGTTCAAAGAGTTTAAGCAAGAAGTGGAGAATCAATTGGGCAGGAAGATAAAGATGCTTAGATCCAATAGGGGTTGTGAGTATCTTAGTATCGAGTTCGACGACTATATTAGTGAATGTGGAATTGTTTCACAATTGACGCCACCTAGAACACCACAACTTAATGGTGTGGCTGAGAGGCACAATCAAACCTTGTTGGACATGGTTCGTTCCATGATGAGTCGAGCTTTGCTAGCAATCTGATTCTGGGGTTATGCCTTAGAGACAGCCACCCATATCCTTAATCTGGTCCCAACTAATAAGGTTGCCAAAACACCTCACGAGATGTGGACAGAGAAGGTTCCCTCGTTGGCACATATCAAGGTTTGGGGTTGCGAGGCTTTCGTAAGACGAGAGACTTACGACAAGATTAAACCTCGTAGCGCGGGATGTATTTTCATTGGCTACCCACATAAATCTTTTGGATATCTTTTCTACAGACCTAGTGATAATGTTGTCTTCGTAACAAGGAGGGGGTTTTCCGCAAAAGAGAACTCATATGCCAAAAGGACAGTGGGAGGCAAATTGATCTTGAAGAGCTTCAATATTCAAGCGATAAAGGAACTTCTAGAACTAACACTCAACCAGAGGAAGAGATTCATGTTGAACCAGTTGACGAGTCCTTACCTCTAAGACGTTCCAGTAGAGCTAGTGTTCCACCTGTGTTGTATGGTTTCAATATAACTGCTGAAGGTGATACCTTTATCAGTGATACTACACTGATACATTCGGATGAACCTAACAAGTACGAGGAAGCCATGGCAGGCCCGGAGTCTGCAAAGTGGAAGCGGGCAATGGACAGCGAGATTCAGTCCATGTATGACAATCAAGTTTAGAACTTGGTTGAAAATGTACCAGGTCGTAAGACGGTCGGGTGCAAGTGGATCTTCAAGAAGAAGACTGACATCGATGGGAAAGTATACATTCAAAGCACGACTGGTTGCGAAGGGCTTTCCTTCAACCTTGGGGGTTGACTATGATGAGACCTTCTCACTAGTGGCCAAGATCAAGTCTATAAGTTTTATGTTGGCCATAGTTGCGTTTCATGATGAAATATGACAGATGGATGTCAAAACTGTTTTCCTTAGTGGGAAGTTGGTTGAAGATGTTTACATGTATCAGGAAAAGGTTTTTGTAGACACGAAGTACCCTAATAGAGTGTGCAAGCTTGAGAAATCCATCTATGGACTAAAGCAAGCATCTCGCAGATAGAATCTTTGTTTCGATTAGAAAGTTAAAGAGTTTGGATTTTCGAGAAGCGATGAAGAGTCCTGTGTATATGTCAAAGCTAGTGGGAGTATAGTTAGCTTCCTAGTATAGTATGTGGATGACATACTACTCATAGGAAATGATGTTCCAAACTTGCAGAAAGTCATGTCCTGGCTTGGAAAGTGCTTTTCTTTGAAAGATCTAGGAGAGGTTGGTTATATTCTAGGGATAAGGATTTTGAGAAATAGGAGTAGAAGACTAATTGGACATAGTCAAATTACTTACTTGGACAAGGTGCTAAAACATTTTAGCATGGAAAATTCCAAGAAAGGTGAGCTGCCAATCCAGAGCAATACCAAGCTGAGTAAGACTCAGAGTCCGAGTACCGATGCCACGATAGCAGAAATGAGTCGAGTGCCATATGCTTCCACCGTTGGCTCGATCATGTACGCTATGACATGTACTCGCCCTGATGTGGCTTTTGTATTGAGCATGGTTAGCCGATATCAAAAGAACCCGGTTAGAGCTCACTGGACAGCAGTTAAGAACATTTTTAAGTACCTGCGAAGGACCAAGGAGCGGGTCCTTATACTTGGTGGGAGTGATGACTTGAGAATGACAGGGTATAGTGACGCCAACTTTCAAACCAACGGAGATAACTTCCGCTCTCACTCGGGCTAGGTGTTTAACCTAAATTTAGGATCAGTTACATGGAAAAGTTCCAAGCAGGAGACTGTGGTTGATTCAACGTACGAATCAGAGTACATAGCAGCGAGTGAAGCGTCGAAGGAGGCGATATGGTTGAAGAATTTCATTGGAGACCTTGGAGTTATACCAGCCATAAAGGAGCCTATGGAGATTTTCTTGTTGGATTAGTGTCTAAGTCCATAACTATTTTGGTATGTACTTGACCCGATGGTGCATGGTCCTTTTGGGTTGCCTTCACCAAAACAACTTGATAGCATGAATTATGGAGAGAAAGGATTAAATATGATTTATTAATATATTATGAGAATAATATATTAAAGGAGAAATCATATTGTTTAATTAATATTAGTCAATAATTAATTGGTAATTAGTTTTGTGACTAAAAGAGATTAATTAAACTTAAGGGACTGGAATTGTAATTATAAGATAATTGCAATTTGGGCCATGGATTGCCTTATATTAAGGAGTGGACGAATTCCATGGGGAAACCCATGAAGAAATCGTCCAAGGCCTTAAGGAAAGGGATCCATGGGTTGCTTAGGGCTTAAGCATCCAAATTAGGGTTTCCTTGTTAGATAACCCTAATAGCCTAACTATATATACATCCCTTATGACCCAAAAACGTGGCTAAGCATCCTTCTAGGGTTTCACACGTTTTAGGGCAGCCTCCATCCTCTTTCCTCTTCATCCTCTTGCTTTTTGTGTTTGTGAACCATTAGAGGAGTGACATTTGTGACTCTAAGCTTTCTAAAGTCAATACAAGGAGGAATTGGGATTGTTATTGCTACATAACAATCAAGGTAATATCTTAAACCTATTCTCATGTTAATATGATTACTTGAATGCTAGAATTAGGGTTTATAGTCTTGGATAACTTGCATGTACAATAGAGAAACCTAGATCCAAGCATTAGGGTTTGTATAAGCACATAGGATGTTCTGAGGACCAAAACCCATCATTTTTATGATAAAAAAGGAGCGGCTGCCTTAACTAAGGAATTAATGGATCACGGCAGATCCAGACATATCGACAGAAGATACCACTTCATCAGACATCAGGTAGAAGAAGGACTCCTCGTGATCAAGAGGGTATCGTCAGAAGAAAATCATGCGGATCCCCTCACAAAGGGTTTAAGTAATATCAAGCACGTTCAGCATGCGCGGAGCATTGGTCTTAAGGACGATATTAGTTTTAGTGATTAGATAGATGTTTCTAGACTTGTAATAGATAAACGTAATTGAAATTTTGGTGATTATATAATGGATATATATATATATATATATATATATATATATATATATATATATATATATATATATATATATAAGTATTGTTTACTATCTTGTGTCAATTGTTTACTATTGTTTCATTTTTGCATGTTTTACTTCCTGAATAATTGGATCGTTCAAAATTATCCACAATTGATCCTACTTTGGAAGTAAGTTATGAGGATAGACTGCCATGAATTGGTTTATAGATTGTCTAAGTGATTAGGCATAGAAAATGTTTGTTGCAACGTTCATTAGTACTTCTGAAATAAGATTTGAGTATTGGATTAAACCCACGCTTATATGAATCACTTCATGGAATTTATCACGAGTGATTGTGAGACGATAATATGGTATAATCTTTAAACTGAGATATATGAGTTGTTTAAGAGTTGGTTGTGCATTGATAATGCGTAAACGCATCAGTAACTTAATGTTATAAAACGTGTTGTTGTTTACGATTTGATGAGTAAATAGTACAAGAATATAAATCATAGTTTATCTGTTCCATTTATCCTAAGACGGTAAAAGCGATATCTTGGGCCCCTCTATGATTTTGTGTTGACTTATGTGTCGGGCCTGGTCAAGATAGAATTGATGTGTTCAATTAAGTTCTATGTCAAACAACTCAGAAATTGGGAAGCAAATTGTTAGACATTGAGTATGACTCTATTCCATGTCTTTGTCCACATGATATCTTGTGGAACAGAGGATTATATGATCCCTTATCAAAAGGACGCGTCATTGACTAGGTCAGAGTTCGATAGCGCCTTTTGATAGCTACGATTGCTAATCGGATTTTGGAGTCATACTTTCAGTTATAGTTATTAGACTTACCCAAGTGGGAGACTGTTGGATTAGGTGCCTAAGCCAATAACTATAATTGGCATGTACTTAATTTTATTGCAGCATGGTCCATTGGGGTTGCCTTCACTGTAGCAACTGGACAGGATGAGTTTTGGAGAAAGAGGTTAATTAATGGTTTATTAATATATTATAAGAATAATATACAAATTGAGAAAACATATTATTTGATTAGTATTAATCAAAAATTAATTTGGAATTAATTCCAGGATTAAAGGAACTGATTAAAGGTAAGGGGACTGGTTTTGCAAATCATTGATAGTTGCAAAATGGGTTGTTGGATCACCTTGGAAGGGTTGGACGAAATCTATTGGAAACCGTTAGAGATTTCGTCCTAGGGGGTCTTTTGGAAAGTTTCTATGGACTGCTTAAGGCTTAAACAATCATATTAGGGTTTCCACCTAAAACCCTAGCAGCCACAAGTATATGAAGACCCCTTAGCCTCTAGAAATTGATCACTTGACTCCTAGGAGGAACCCTAAACGATTTCTTACTCCTTCTACCTCATTCTTTGCTTGTAGTGTTTGTGACTCCATTAGAGGTTCAACGCTTGGGGCACTAGGCTTTCAAAGGTCAAGGAATTGAAGAAGGATTACTTGTTACTACTAGCTAATAAGAAAGGTATTCTTCTAAACCCTAACATGTATAGATTTCGATTTTATATAGTACCTCTAGGGTTCTTGCTTTGGAAAATTAATTTGCATGTATAACTTGAGAAAAACGTAGATCCAAAGAAAATAGGGTTGCATGTGCACATAGGAATATTGTAATGCTCAAAACCCATCAACTTTTACTCCGAATGTTCCTTCCCTATCATGCTAACATTCAAATAAGTCGTTGAGCTACCTTACTCTTCTCATATCGAGCTAAGAGTTGACAGCTTAGTCATTTGCAATATAGCAGAGGCACATTTTTATCTTCGGAACCACCTTTAACATTTCTCCATATCACATTCGCTTTCACACTCATAACCCTTGAGACTCTCACAATTTACCACTGATGTTTATGGTTACACAACTTCTGTGTTTATGATCTTTGAATTGTTATTACCACAATTTGAGTGAAATCCAAAATCCAAATCCTATATATGAATTGACGGTGAACATTTAGCAAGTTCAAGATTATCCACCAAGGAATTAACGAATATCAACCCTCATGGTTTTGTACCTTGAAATCTCATTAATTTTATTTTTGCGAGATCTTAATGAAATGTTCTCGATCTAAGATATTTCTTCCCAATATATCCAACTTTTATTTTTCCTTGAGATTTCTATATTATCTAGCGACTCAAATAAATCCAAAGCATACTTGTTATTATGGCTACATTAGTCAGACAAGTAATTCTTCCACACTTTCAGACGTATGTTGAGTTTCGTAGTTTGGTTGAAGCTATGCCACCCTTTAAAGCCTAATGAAAAGAATCCTTTTACTATTTCTCAACAAATAGATGATCGTAATTAAATGGAAAGCCACGCAAGCACTTCCAACTCTCTCTTAACTCCAAAGGAAGAAATCGTTGCCCAAGATTCATTTGCTTCTGTGTTAATTTTAAATTAACATCATAGAATCCCAAATATATGTGTTTTATTTCTTTATCTTTGGCACACTCTTGCATGAAAATCCTCATGATTTTCAAACAGTCTGGTTTCACTTATTCCGAATGGTTACTTTCAGATTTGGAGAGCAGGTATTGGCAAGCAGTTACAAACGTCCAAAACTAAAACAGCGGTTTACAAGGGATAAGCTTTCAAATCTGGCGTGGGAATTTTAGAAAACCCTGACATCATGGACATCAGTTACACCACCTGACACACACAAAGCTACCACAACTTTTTAGGCGCTTTTTAAGGGAAAAGGAATATTCTCTAGTTGTATTTCTCTCTCCAAGCCTGACGTATAAAAGGAAAATCGTTGATTGATTTCTTTTTCCACTACCAAAGATTTCAAAAACTCTCCGGCGCAAAAACTCTCTTTCTATTTACACTATTCATAATCTTCTCCAAGGATTTCCATGGCTGCCTCATCAGAAACTCCATCTGATATAGAACAGACTGCCTCATCGGCGCTTCTGAATATTAAACACAACCAAAATCTCAGTCTTGATCTTGATTCCTTCAAGTATGTTGATGTCCTCCAACCTATGTTCAAGTGTTTTCGTCACTCTCCGTTGTCTCAAGCCCTCACAGTGACAGAAGGTGTTCCCTTGGTTCATCTATCCAGGACATACTCAACTGCAAGTTATCAGGAAGGTGAGTCTGTGATTACCTTTGAGATCGCTTACCACAAAACATCAATCTCCAAGTCTTGTTTCAGTCGATTGCTAGGATTTTCTCAAGCTAGGGATCACGTTGATCTAGAGTCAATCTCCTCTTTTGCAATTCTGGAGATGTTCTACCAGATGGGTTTTGTGGGAAATCTCTTAATTTTATCCAAGTTCAAGAAACCCAACCTACCTCCGATGTGGAATGCCCTATTTACCATTCTCTTGAAAACTTTTTTCAGAGCAGGTCACGGGCTTGGACAGTGAAAGTAAGATTTTATGCACTATAATCTATGGACTTTACCATGGAATCAACATTGACTATGGTTCCATCCTTTGGGTACAACTTGTTCAGAGTACTCTCTCTATTACACGGCATTCAGAGATTTTGTGTGCTCGGTTCTGGTCCGTCATTATTCACAGATCTATCTCTAAACTTAACATTCCGGTTATTGAGGAATGTATAGTGGCAGATATTCCGATCTTTTACACTCTGAACTTCATTGTGTCTGATCCTACGAAGTTCACATTTAGTGGATCTCTTCCAGAGGCAATGCTCAACTATGTTCTAACAAACAACGATCTCATCACCAAGTATCAAAAGAAACATGCATCAGGTCCTCGCCCTTTGACACCAGAGATGCAAAAGGCTTTGGAGGAAGTAAACAAGCCTGAGAAGGGAAGTAAGATAAAGACAAAAGTTAGTCCTTCCGAACCAACTCAAACTCTGAAGAAGAAAGTAAAGAAACCGGCTCACAAGCCAAGGTCTCCTACTCCTGTTGCCGAGGAGGATTCTGAGTCTCATACAATTTCAGACATTCAACGAACGGAGCAAGTCCAGAAAGAAACTGAAGATACATCTACTCAATCCAATCCTCAGGTAACTTTTTTGATGCCCACCTCTATTCCATTAACAAAAGATCGTTTTCGTGGTTTTACTCCTCTACCTTCTCCTCCTGCTAATTCTATACCTATTTCCACACCAATCATCATTGCTCCATGTCCGAATGTTTCTGTTGGAGTCTCACAACCTCAGGTTTCAGTTGCTCAAACCACTCCTCTTTACACTGAATCCAATGCTACAACCACCACAACCACGAGTACACTGCCAGTAATTGTCTACGTCTCTGATACAGGGGCAGGTGCTTCTGGCGTTACGATCGTTCCTACATCTACTCCAATCTCACCACTAGGAAATGATGATTCGGACATCTTTGGAGATGATCATCATGATTTCCAAGATTTTAACTACAGTCCATTCAATGTTCAACCATCCAGTGATGATGAAGATCCACCTATGACGACGAAGGGGCAATTCAAAGCCCTCAATGAGAAGTTGGACAATTTGCTTTAGTCTTCCAAGTCATCATCTGGAAATTACTACTCCTTTGAGTCTAGTTAGCTATTAATCGAGACTCTTACCAAGGAACGCTCCAAAAGTCTTGATTCCTCTACTTAAGTTGTGGAAAATTCCAAGAAGACCGTTCGTGACACGACCGAAAAAGTCGAAAAACTAGTGAATAATGTTGCTGAGTTTATGGTGGATTGTCATAGATCCTCAGACAAAAATACTAAAGCTACAAATAAGGTCATTACGAGTGTTAGATCGACTCTTCAAATTGAGAAAGTTGCTCTTTCAAAGTTCCGCACTGGAAGTTAGGCTGATAATACTGAGCTTCAAACTTCTATTACTTCCCGGCTTGATAAGCTTCAAGAGGACCTTACTCTTGAAAATTCACTTATGTATAAACTTGCCACGAAAACCGAGAAGATCAAAGTTCTTTCTATGAAACTATCGCATGCACTACAGCAGAATGGGGAGCTCAATTCTGAAAAGCCTGTGATAAAACGTTATGTTGAAGATGTTAACCAACACTTACTACATCTCATCGAGACTCATGATTCTTTACTCACGATCTCCGTTCGCCAACATTTGGCTGATAAGCTTAAACCCGTCTTCTCAATGCTTAATCGTATAGAAGGTGTTTCAGAGTCTATCTCACTTCCGAAACAAGGGGGAGAAGTCCGAAAACCAGCTGGTGATGGTTCTGGTGAACAAGAATAGAAAATGAATCCGAACGAACCAAAGGGTAATGAAGTTTCAAGATCAAAAGGCAAAGGGAAGTTGATCGATGATGAGGAAGAAGAAGAGGATGAAGGTGAAAAAGCTCTCACACAAGTCTCGTGATAAAGAGCTTGATGAAAACGTGTGAGTTGCGAGAGAAGTTGATGCTCATGAAAAAGAGCTTCGTGATGAATAGGTAACATTGGAAACTCAAAAGACTCTTTTCCCTCCCTGGACCATGGAGCGGATTATAAACGAAGCTCTAGACTATCCAAGTACTTACTGGTTGGATCCAGCTACTTCATTTGATCTAAAGAACACTTTGAATTCACAACTTGATCTACCAATAACTCTGAAAGCTTTCCTATTTAGAAGCTTTGACAAGATTGTGAGTGCACCTAATTCAGACAATGATGTTCATCAGATGCTTATCTCTTTTTATCTTAAGCACGGAAAGCCTCAATACCAAACCTAGAGTTCGAAGAAAATTACAGCCGTGAAAGTCATTGGGCCAATTGAAATGGAAACCTTTATCAATACCAAATTCAAAGTTGTCCGTGGAGCAAAAAGTTCAGTTTTTGAGTTTACACTCGCAAACTTGCCATGCCTTAACCCATACAACTGGATTTCCATGTTACATCTCTTGTTAAAGGATGAACAGAAATTCAAACCCATTGTGGTACATCTAAAAAGGATGTTGATCTACTACATCCAAGAAGTTGGTAAGATTGATGTGTAGATTGCAACCGTGCTTCGAAAGAAGCTCACAGTGCTTCCTAAGGAAGCTCTGAATGACATTAGCAAGATGACGTTGGGAAAAATTTAGAAAGATAATTGAAGTGTGGCATTCCAACAAAGTTCAAGAGATGGTACAGACATTCAGAGATGTTTATTCTGTTTACCAGACAAGCATCTTTATTCCACATCCTGTCTGAACTATGTCTTGGATATCACCGAGAAGAACAAAGGAAACGATGCTACTGATAAGAAGTGCTTCGCTAATATGATTAAATGGTATATTTTGATTCACAAAACCCTTCTTGGTCGAATGCCGAAACATTTCAAGGTTCAGAACTGTATTTAGCAATGAAGAAGCTTCATTCCTTATTGACATAAAGAGGGAGACTGTTGGGATATTTATGGTGTTGTGTCAATATAGAATATGCAACGTATTTAGTCTTTATTGTTATCAGATTGGGCATGTCCATCCTCATTTATGCAACTAGGGTTAGACTATAAATATAGCATGCATGTATCATTTTAGGGTTAATGCTTTTGTAAGCCCTACGTATCTTTATAGAGAAGTTCCATCGAACTCTTCTAAGATATTGATAATTAAGCATTCGACACCTTTTCAGTCACATTCAATCTCTATTCTTATTGTTTGTTTCATTTAAGCTGGTTTGAATCTATCGATCTTTATTTTATTGTTTCAACATTAAGCAATTTGAACACGGGTTTGAGCTTTTTGAAAAGGTGTTGTCTGATTGAAATGGTGAGAATCGAATCATGAGTTTCCAACAATCTTTGCAGATACTCATTGATATAAAAAATGCAGCTTCGGAAGACAGCCTTCTCAAATTCGAGGGAATCCATACACATGGTTGAAGAGCTCAACTTGAAAGAGAGAACCTTAACTTTTTTAGTTTTCTAAGCCAGTTTTCCATGATGGCATTTTCTGTGGCAAGATCCTCCTATAGCTTCTCAATTGTGGACACTATGGAAGCACTCATCTCGACATTATCCACCCTGAGTTCTGAACGAACCTTACATAGAGCTTTCTTTTCAATTTGAAGGGTGATTCCGAGACCTACAAAATAGCTTTGTTTGCATTTTCAGTATTGCGATATGAAGACGTACGAAATTCTTCTATGAACTTTGTAACATCAGAAATTAGTTTTTCGACTTTTTCGGTCGTATCCAGAAGTATTTTCTCAAAATTTTCTACGGCCTTAGAGGACTCGACAAGGATTTTAGCACGCTCCTTGGTGAGTGTATCGATTAGGTCTTTCTATGTCAGAAAAGAATACTTAGTATTGGACATAGATTTGGACGACTCGTGCAGAGTATCCACTTTTTCATTGAGGGCCTTAAACTTCTGTTTTGTCGTTGGTGCTTCATTGTCATCGGTAGACTGATGAACAGTGACTGGGCTGTAATGGAAATCCTGAAAATCATCCTGAGCATCACCAAAAACAAGATTTGGATCATTTTCCCATGATGGGAAAATTGGAGAGGTGTTAGGGCTAACAAAAGTACCTTCCCCGTATCAGATACGTTTACAGTCACTTGAGATAATTAACTTGTGGTGGCATGGTTGTTGTTGCGGTGGAATTGGTGTAAAGTGGAGTAGTTTGTGCAATAGTGATCTGTGGTTGCAAAACCCCAACATATACATTCAGGAAAGGAGCAATAGTTATTGGTGTAGAGGTAAGGGCTGGAGAAAGTGGAGGAGAGGGAACATGAAAGAAGTCATCTGTCAATGGAACGGAAGTTGAAATCGGAGAAGATACCTTTGTAGTGGACTGAGTTGGAATTGGTTCCAAGACCAAAGGTTGTGAAGTTGTCGTAGTATCTTTAGTTTCCTTCTGAACTTGTTCAGTCCTCCGAATCTCTGAAACAATATGAGAACCCAAATCCTCTTGAGCGACAGGAGAAGAAGATCTTGGTTTGCGAGCAACCTTCTTAATCTTCTTTTTTGGAGTTTAAGCTCGTTCAGAAGGTCCAGCTCTCCATTTTTGCTTTCCTCCCTTTTTGGGCTCATTACCCTCCTCAAATGCCTTTGCAAATCTTCAGGCATAGGATGAGGACCTTAGGTAGGTTTTTCCGATACTCATTGATAAGCACATTGTTTGCTGGAACATTGAGGAGAATAGCTTCTGGAATATATCCAAAAAGGTAAAACTTGGTACGATCGGACACGATAAAGTTGGAAGTATCAAAGATTGGAATTGCAGCAATCACAGAGTTATTTGGTACCTGAATCTGAAGGTGAACAATTTCATGCTTAATGATGACGGAACAAAAGCGAGCGCATGAAATCTCTGATTGCCTTGAATTCAAGAGGGTGCTTTGAACCAGTTGAGCCCAGAGGATAGAACCGTAATAAAGGTATATGCCAGAGTACAACCCATAGATGATGGTGCAAAAGAGCTTGTTGGCGTTGTCTGAACCAGTCACACATTCTGAGAAGCTCTTAAATAACAAAGTGAAAAGCCTATTCCACATAGGAGGAAGATTGGGCTTTTCGAACTTCGACAGAAGAGAGATATTCCCAAGATACCCCATTAGATAGAACATCTCGAGTATCACATACGAAGAAATCGATTCAGGATTGACAAGACCCTCTGATGAAGAAAACCCTAGCATCCTTCGGAATCGGGACTTGGAGATGGAGGTTTTGTTGGAGTCAACCTCAATGGTAATCATAGCGTGACTCTATTGGTAGCTTGCAGTGGAGAACACCTTGTACAGATGGACCAATCGTAAATTCTTAGCCATTGTTAGGGCTTGATCCAACGGAAAGTAACGTAGGCACTCGATCATTGGTTTGATAGAGTCAGTATACTTGGAGGAATCAAGATCAAGAGTGAGGTTTTGGTTTGGTTTGATGTTCAGCATGACCGATGAAGTGGTTTTTTCAGCAACAGAAGGAGTTTCAGATGAAGCCGTCATGGAAACAGTTGGAGAAGATGATGAACAGTGCAGAGAGAGAAGAACGTTTTTCACTTGAGAGATTTTGAAATCATTGAAAGTGGTAAAGGAAATCAAGCGTCGATTACCTTTTATACAGTATGAGTTGAGAGAGAAATTACTTGTGGACGTTTCAATATATTGTAAAGTGTGCCTTTAAAATTGTGACAGTTGCATGACATCAGGCGGTGTAACTGATGTACATGATGTTAGGATTGTTGAAAAGAAGGCGCCTTTTTGAAATCTTATCTTCATTAAACCGCCATTTCTTTTATGGGCGTTCGGAATGAATTACCAATCACCATAAACTACGTTCGGAGCAAAAAGTAACCATTCGGAATTGTGAGACCAGACTGTTGAAAAATCATAAAGATTATCGTGCAAGAGTGGGCCAAAGATAATGAAATAAATCAAAATATATGAGGGAATATGAGATATCAAAGTAAACATAAAAATAGATGGATCCTGGGCAACGATCTCTTCCTTCTGAATCAAGAGAGACTCGGAAGTGTTTGTGTGGTATCTCGTTGAATTACGATCATCTGTTTCTAAAGAAACAGTGAAAGGATTCTTCTCATTTAGGCTTTAAAGGGTGGCTTAAGCTTCAACCAAAGTCCAAATCTCAACATGAGTCTGAGAGTCTAGAAGAAGTACTCGTCTGACAAGTGTAGCCATCATAATAAGTATGATTTAGATGTATATAAGTGGCTGGATAGTGTAGAAACCTAAAGAAAAATAAAAACTAGATCTTTTGGGAAGAAAAGTCTTAGGTTGAGAACTTTACGTAAAGATCACTACAAAAAATGAGATTTGAAACATGAAGGGTACTAACCATAAAGGTTTTACTCATTAATTCAGTGGTGAAAATATCTAGAACTTATTGATTGTTCACCGTCAATTTAGAAATTGGTGTCGGATTTTGGGTTTCACTCAGTTCGTTGTAATAACGAATGTAAGATCATGAACATAGATGATGTGTAACCATAAACCTCAATGGTAATTTCTGAGAGTCTCGAGGGTTACTTTTGCGAAATCAAAAATGATGGAGAAATATAAGTGTTGGTTCCGAGGATAAAATGTACCTCTGCTATATAAGAATGAACAAGCAGTAAACTCTTAACTTATTTGAGAAGAGTAAGGTAGCTCAATCACTTATGTGAATTTATAGCCTATTTGGGAAGAAACGATTGGTGTTATCCATTCAGTAAGGTTTCAAACATAGAGTCTCAAAGGCTTTGGACAACATGTAGCAGCATGCTTATAGGGACACTTAACTAGTGAAAAGATTCGGAATTAAATACCTTCCCCATCGTTCAAAATTGAGAGCATGTTGAAAATAACACAAAAAATAAATAAATATTTTCGTAATTTTGGGTTTTTCTAAAAAAACAGAAATAATGAAAATATTTTTGTGATTTTGAATTTTTCTGAAAAAGGATAAAACGGAAATAAATAATATTTTTTTGATTTTGGATTTTTATGAAAAAGATAAAAAAAAACATAAACTCAAAAATAGAAATGCACAGTAATATATAAAGGATACAACTTCCGAACCATCAGATGAATAGTGGACTCCGAGTCATTCCAAGGGCTCGCAACCATTCGGAACATGAGATATAAATTTTGAATCATTCCGAGGGCTCGGAGCAGTTCGGAGAAAGAACACCGCTTTACTTTACTATGCTAAATTCTGAACAAAATCTGCTTCTATCATACCTAAGCCTTGTAGAATTCGAATAAACATTTGTTCAGGTAAGGCTTTCATAAAGATATCATCTAGTTGATCAGATGTTCGTACAAAGTGAATTTCAACATTGCCATCCTCCACGTGATCCTTTATGAAATGATACCTCAATGTTATATGCTTTGTCTTGGAATGTTGTAATGGGTTGTAGAAAATGCGAATAGCACTTTCAGAATCACAGTATAAGGGGATCATTTTCATATTAATCCTGTAATCTCTAAGCTCACTTTGAATCCATATCACTTGAGAAGTACATGAGGCAGCTGCAATATACTCAGCTTCAGTGGTAAATAAGGAGATGCATTTTTGCTTCTTAGTTTGCCAACTGACAAGTTTGCCATCTAGAAACTGACATCCTCTGGTTGTACTTTTTTTATCCAAACCGTATCCGCCAAGATCAGCATCAAAGAACGCTTGCACAAAGAATCTTAAGTTGGAAGGGTACCATATTCCTAGAGAGGATGTTCGTTTTAAGTATCATAAGATATTCTTTACAGCAGTCATATGTGGTTCTCGTGGATTCGCCTGAAACCTGGCACAATAGCAAACAGAAAACATGATATATGGACGACTAGTTGTTAGGTACATTAAAGACCCGATCATTTGTTGATAAAGAGTCATATCAGCTACTGGTTTGTCCGATGATGGTGTAAGCTTTGTTCTAAATGCCAAAAGAACCTTGATCTTTGAATATCCCACCATTCCGAATTTTGCAAGCAAGGACTTCGTGTAGGTTTCCTGTTTGATAAAAATGCCCATTGAACTCTGTCTAATATTTAAACCAAGTAAAAAGTTAATGGGACCCATTGAGCTCACCTCAAATTTAGTTTCCATCAATTTTTAGAATTCAATAGTTAATCTAGGATTAGTATATCCGAAAATGATATCATCAACATACATTTGGACGATCATTAGATGGTCACCATCTTTCTTACGAAAGAAGGTTGGGTCGATCGAGCCTTCCTTAAACTTATATTGCTTTAAGAAACGAGTAAGGGTTTCATACCATGCACGTGGTTCTTGTTTTAATCCATACACAGCCTTATCCAAAATGTAGCAATGAATTGGATATTTCTCGTTTATGAAACCGGGTGGCTATTCCACATAGACTCTTTCTTCTAATTCACCATTCAGAAACGCACATTTTACGTCCTTCTAATAGACTTCGAAATTTTTATAAGCTACATAAGAAACAAAAATATGAACAGACTCTAGCTATGCAACTGGTGTGAATGTTTCTTTGTAGTCTATACCTTCCGCTTGGCAATACCCTTTCACAACTAATCGTGCTTTGATTATGATCACATTGCCTTCTTTATTGTGATCAAACTCATTGAGTTCTTCATGCATTACTTACACCCAATCAGAATGATCAAGAGCAATTTGTACTATTTTTGGCTAAATTTTGGAGATGAAAGAACTAAACATGCAAAATTCCATTTCGGAAAAAATGTAGTCTGATTCGCTTTTTTTAGCTCTAGTGAGAGCTCCAGAAGTAGCTTCTCCAATAACTTGAGACTTGGGATGGTCTTTGGTCCATTTTTCGAAAGGAGGGTAATTCAGATCATAAGATGGATCTAATTCTGCCTTTACGTCTTCAAAATCCGACTGAGCGTCTGAGTCATTATTTTCATTCTCATTCTCCCCCTAAAATAGTGCATGTGGCTCTACGTTCGAAATAAGATTTTCTTTCTGGATGGGAATTTCATTGGTGACTTCCAGATTTTGAATTATCCCCCTGAACAGGTGAATCGGATGTGGGGGATGAAGTAAAACCCTCCCCCTAAACATGTGAATTAGTAGCTTATGGTGAAGGTGGAATTTCAGAGTCCTTCGAAATATCAGAACCTTTCAGAGTAGGTGGTTCATTTCCAAGATCTTTAGCAGCATCGTCGATGATTTTCTTCAATTTATCTTCCTTATTATCTAGGGAATTTGATTCAGAAGAAATAGCCTTTTCGGGCTCATCAAAGAAACTCATGAATTCCTCATGAAGATTTGAAAGAGGAATCGTCATCGGATTTGATGAAAGGAGGATTTCCTCAGCTTGATAATCAATCTTCTAATACTTCTTGAGATACTTATCTTCAAATGTGACATAGTAGGTTTCTTCTATCCTTTTGGATTTCTTGTTCAGAACCCTATATGTCGTAGAAGTAAGATAGTACCCCAGAAAGATTCCTTCGTCAGCGTTCACATCGAATTTGTTCCATTGTTCTTTTGAATTAAGTATGAAGCACCTGGAACCAAAAACATGAAAGAACTTAATGTTAGGTTTTTGTTTATTCAGAATCTCATAAGAAGTGATAAGAAATCTCTTATTAATTAGAGAACGATTCTGAGTGAAACAATCACTTCCGATCGCATCAGCCCACAAATATAATGGAAGGTTCGCAAATGATAGCATAGTCCTTGCAACTTCGCAAAGAGATCGATTGCGTCTTTCAATGTCACCATTTTGTTGAGGAGTGTAAGGAGTAGAGAAGTTGTGAGCAACTCCCTTTTCAATCAAGAATTTTTCAAACACTTGGTTTTTAAATTCAGAACCATTATCACTGCGAAAGTTTCGAACGAGCTTTCACAATTGAAGTTCGATCTACTTGATGAAGTCCTTTAGCTTAGAAATTGCTTCTGATTTCTGTTTAAGAAAATAAACCCAAGTAAATCTGGAAAAGTCATCAACAATAACTAGAATGTATTTGTTACCACAAATAATTATGATGGTAGATGGACCCCACAAAGATCTATATGTAGTAGTTCAAGTGGCTCGATCACTTTGGTTTGATGATAGTCGAATGACTCTTCCGACTTTGCTTTCCCAGCTCGCAAGCAGCACACAGATGTTCCTTCTAAACTTTAGAAGAGGGAGTCCTCAAAAAATATCGCCAAATACAAGTTTGTTGATGTCCTTGAAGTTGAGATGCGATAGCCTTCGGTGTCATAAACAACTTTCATCCGAAGATGCTTTCGTAAGTAGGCAAATTGAAGACTTTTTGGTGACTGGCTTTATATTCAAAGGAAACATCTCTCTATTTCGTTTGTATTTCATAAGCACTACCTTTGTTTTCTTCTTTATGATTTTTGATCACTCATCATCGAATGATACTTTCAGCCCTGTACCTACAACCAGTTGAGAAACGCTTATCAGGTTATGTTGCAGGCCTTCCACATATGCTACCTTCCAAATGGAGAATTCGCCATTCGTGATCATGTCATATCCTTTGATTTCCCCTGTGGCATTATTTCCAAACTTCACTTTGCCTTCGTCCTTCAACAATTGGAATTCCCTCATCTCTTCTCTCATTCCATTCATGTGATGCGAACAGCCACTGTCAATATATCATTCGGAATTGTATTGTTCATCACTGATCACCTAGAGAATTTAGAGAGATTTAGGAACCCAAAGCGGTTTGGGTCCTCGTGAGGTTTTCTTAAGAACAGGTAAACTTATAGCTTCATTAACCAAATAAGATCTTTTTATCAATGTGGAATTCTCTCATTTTGTGATTTTGAAAACAACAATCCTCTTATCTTTAGGATTCTCTTCGTTAAAAGGAATTTGTCTTTGTTTAGATTCTATGTGTGGCCTAGCTACCTTTTTCATAAATTTCTTTTGCTCCTTTTTCAATTTTGCTTCGGATTCCCTGAAGGAAATTTCAGGTTCCGAAACAACTTTTCCTTTGCCCTTAACATCTTTTGATGTATTGACAGAGTTTGAAACATTTGTTTTTGGAGAAAAATTGGGTTTTGTCTTTTCCAAAGGTTTCGTTTGTTTTAAAAATGATGGTTTTGGAAAAACTTTTGGTTTTTAAACCTATGGAGTTGAAGACTGTGGCTTTGAAAACGATTTAGGTTTCGGATTTGAAGAGGATTTCGCATTTTGATTTGCAGATCTTTCTTGGTTAACAGAATTGGAATTTTTAGATTTCTAGAATCGCTTTCTTTCTTTTAAATTTTTCTGATATCTAGCTTTTAGTTGCCTTTTCTTAGCAATATGTTCGTCAGCTGACTTATGAATGTTAGCTCTAGGTTTCTGTTTTCTAATGGTCGTGGTTGTTTACTCGGAGGAGGTTTCACTAGAGATATTCTTAGTGCCACTAGGACCTGCATGGTCACAACGAAATTCAACACAATTCAGAGGTTCCGAAATGTATTTCCTTTCGTTTTCCAAGAGGTCATTTCAGAAAGATCTTTTGTTTCATCCGAATTGTCTATTGGACCAGACCGCAAAAATTCATCACATCCATCAGCATTATAGTCATTCACAATGGACGTTAGTTCTGATGTGATGTTTTTGTTCACTCCAGTTTTTACGAAAACTTGATTAGGGACGGTTTGTACTTTCGGAAATATTGTAGCTTTTGCTTTTAAAACATCTGAACCCTTATTTTCAACAACACAAACATATTCAACTGAGTTTTCAGAAATCAACTTTTTCTTTGTTTCGGACACATTTTGTACAAATGTTGAACAATAAATCTCATCTTCTACAGAAATCTCACTCATGTCACATTCGTCAAATTCAGAAACATTTTCAACATCGAAAGTGTTTTCCGAACTCAATTTTGTGCAGAAAAAGTCAAATTTTTGCATAGTATCAGATTTAATATGTTCTTTATCATTTTCATCCAACATTTTCTTTAATATGCTTTTATGTTCTTTGGACTGAATATATGCTTCAATTTTCTCAAGTCCAATTTTGAAAGATTCAGATACATCATCTGATGACACAATGGCTTTGCGCTTATAGCATTCTACATCGATTTCATCCTCTTTCAGTTCAAGAAAGGGTAGAATCATTTTGTCTATATTTTTACCTATTTCACAATCAAGATGCAGTTGAATAATGTTAAAATATAACCGCTTCGCAATCAAACATAAAATATTTCTTTGTTTTAAAAGCGCTAAATTGTCTCTTTTTAAATAAATAACATCATCTTTTGATCTACTAATCTCTAACTCCAGCTTCTCTATCCATATTCTCCTCTCTTAACTCTTATTTGTTATCCTGCTAATTTGATCACTTAGGTTAGAATTGCTTAGACGAGTTCTCTTTAAACTATCGCTAAAATTAGAGAAAGTTTAACTTAAATCATCTAATTTAGATTTGTATCGTGAGACTTGAATATTAAGAGATTTCAGTATGGATTGTACCTTACTGATGTCTTTCTCGCATTCACTGACCTATTTAGAAACAGGTGTTGCAGCAAAACAGTTGTCAGAGGCCTGGCCGCTATCAATGGCGTATCCTCTTTGCTCCGACACATCACTGCAAACCATCAAGCATCTTCCCTCGTTCTTAGGGAATTCAGACTTCACTACAAAATATCCACCATGTCTGGGCTTCTGAACTTCCTCATCTTCCGAATCAGTTGACCAGGCTTCAACACATCCAAACTCATCACCATCCTCTTGCACAATCAAAGGAGGCTTAGCACTATCAGCACTCTTTTTCTTTCTAAGCTTTTCTATCTTTCGAAGATAGTAAGCTTCATTGTCTTCTTCATCCTTCTACTCACTCATTCTTCTCAACATACACTCTTTGGCCAAATGATTCTTGCCATGACAATAGTTACATTCATAGCCGGAATCTCCCATCAGGTTCTTATCTTTCTTCACCTCATCCTTTTGAGAGTTCTTGAGGCTCTCATCATTTGCTTTATCTGAACTGTAGTTCCCTTGCCAATTCCTATTTTTGAGGCGTCCAAAATTCTTCTTAGCAAACTTTTTGGGATTTGACACCATCAGAGTGTATTCCTCATTCGTAAGCTCACAATCTAAGAGATCGGACTCTGAATCTTCTTCTGCTTTACCCTTCGCAACCATGGCTAATGATCCCATTCCAGACACAATATGTTACGTCATCTTCGTTGGATCTAAGAATTCCCACCAGCTTCGCAAAAGTGTAGCTCTTAAACTATTCATAAGCATTTACTGTTGACATCACTGCCTTCCATTCGGACCTCAAACCATTCATAAACGTGACCTTTTGCTCTATTATTTCATGTCTAATTTTGTGTTTAAGAATGCTTCTCAAAAGATGGTTAAAACAATTGAAGGTCTGATCAAGCTTTTCATCAGACTTATGAGCAAAAGCACCAAACTCATAAAGAAGTAATGTTTGAACTGAGTGTTCTAGATGCGCATCACTTAAGTAAAGCTCTTTCAACCTATCCCATATATCCTTCGTTCTATCACAAGCACTTACCAAATGAAACGTGCCTGGAGGAAGAGCGAACATGATTATTCTCATCACCTTGCCGTTACTTATCAGCTTGTCTTTTTCATCTCGAGGAACATCTTTAACGTCAACAAGAAGAGCATTGTATTCGGCTTGAGTTTAAGTGATCCTCATCGTAGCAGTGTGATTAAACGTCTGTTGGGTCATGGCTTCCCATATCAAGGTGCCATGATCTTCAAGGCCAAGAACGTAGTCTTTGAAGTGCAATGCCCATACCTCATAATCTCGCGGAAAAAGGATTGGGATTCTGGTAGTAGATCTAATGTTGTTGGACAGATTGAAGGAAAAAGTATGAGGATCTTCTGGTTGCATGATGTCGATTCGCAAAAACCTATTTAGAATCAGATGTGTAAAACAATAATCGAGTATAGGGCAAAATAAGGACCGAGATCCAATGTCTACAATCGATGAAAACGATGAAGATGACAAGAACAGATCCACTAAAACTGTAAAAACCTAATAACACTCGACAGAAGAATTGCGTATGAGTTACACAATATCCTACTCTGATACCAATTGATGAAACCATAAATAACAGATCGATATATTCAATAACAGTAAAGTGAATCAAATGACAAGAAAAATGATTGAAGTTGTGCTGAATGATTAATAATCAATGCCTTAGAAGAGTTCGACTATAACTTTTCTGTAAAGACAATGTATGGAATCACATAAATGATAAACCCTAATACAATACATGCATGCACTATTTATAGCCTAACCCTAGCAGCATAAATGCGGATGGATAGGCCCAATCCGTTTAATAAAGGCTAAATACATACATAGTAAATTTGACACAACACATTAAATAACCCAACAACCCTTATATCCACGAAGAGGTAATGAGAAGCGCTATGCTTTAATCATCTAATGGCTTAAAACTTCCCGAATAAAAATTCAATATCCATCAAAGCCGAGCTGACACTTTACCAAAATACCCCTTGGCTCAAAAACACAAACTAAACACCCAGATCTTCCAAATTACGTCACCCACACCCCAATTGGGAACGACTCAGGATAGGGGGTTACAACTACATTGCAAATGCTTGAGCCATTTACCAAGCAAAATACAACAAACCTTTTGACAAGGAGTTTCTTTGGGTAGTTGTGCACAAAAAACGAAACTGGCTTTGTCTTAAATCAGCGGACAATTTTACTAGTGTAATTTCAAGAAAAAGAAATCGTTCGAGACAAACCATATTCAGTTTTCAAATGGCCATAATGGGTTTGACCTCAACAATGCGAACCCATACCAAGTGCTACCTTTATCTTACTGTTTGCCGCTGATGTGAAATACTCTTATGTTTGATTCATGAATTGCTATTAGGGGATACTTCTAATCACGTGTGAATTTTTTTTATCAATTTTTCCTTTTTATTAAAGTAATTGGATGATGTTTCTCTAACATCGTCTTTTAGCTTTTAACGTCTTTGATGTTGGTCTGGGACAAGTAACATGAATATCCAAAAACGTATGGTAATTTTCAACCGACCCTAAAGGGCACTTCCCAATACTTTAATTCCTTAACTTAGTTTTTTTTCGTTCTTGCTTTCTTCCGGTACTATTAGTGTGTGGCGGTGCTAGTTGTAGTTATTCAACAAGTAGAATCGATTATCAAGCAAATGTTAAGGTCATTATTTGATATCTAAGAAAGTTTGGGTGTTAAATTTCATCTTGTTTTAATCTTTCATGATATCGATTCAAAGGCAGCTGACGTCGCAGGATACTTCTCGTTTGTCTTCAAGTCTATATTTGAAGATGTTATTTTTGACTTCTATACATAAGGTTTACTTCATTTATTTTCTTGATTTTGGGTTGGTTAAAGATTACGGAGACTAAGGATAGCTAAGGGGTATTTTTCTCTTAATCAAACAAGAAAGGTTAAGAAATCACAATCTAGGTTAGATTTGTTTTCGTTAATATACATGATTTTGATTTCATTCATCATGTTAGCATTTGCTTCTCAACTTGTGTTCGATCATTTTCCTATCTTAGTTTCGACTTGGTGTAAATCTTATATATATATATATATATATATATATATATATATATATATATATATATATATATATATATATATATATATATATATATATATTTGATTGTTTATATTATCCTCTCTAATAAATAAAGAACTTATTGCCACATGTCCTCTTTTCCTTACATTGGACACATGACATTTTCTAAGTATTTTTGATAAAAATGTATTTTCCACATGTTTTATTCTTATTTGTTCCAATAGATTTTCATTGACAGGTCACTAAATAATTTATGCAAAATCTTATTAAAATCAATTACAATAAATTCCTTCAAAAGTGTCATCTATAATTTTGGTTCATATAGAAAATCACACACCATATTTAATCTATTACATTCAAAATTCAAATTCTTTCATAATTTATTCCTTAAATATGATATTTTTGATATCTTAGAAAGTTTTCTTATATATGGTAATCAATTCCAAAGATATGTATAGGTTAATCTATTTAATCCATTTTCCCTCTCTGAATCGGGATTACTTCTTGTTTTTTCATATAGTTTCTTCTCCATAATCTTCCTCGCCTATAGCAGCAGCTAAACAAGGTTAGATGTGTTACTTACAATTGAATATATATACAATACAAAATATTACTGCTTATATTGATCGAACATATACGATTCTACTTTGTCGTATACAACATTGATTTATTCTTTTCTATCTCTCTGTTTCGATATCTCTTTGTGTCAATTGTTATTACAATTTAAAATATACATTTGAAGCCTTTTTAATCAACCCGGATGAGGACGGACCTCCCATTGAATTGTCATCCAAATTACATGTGAAGTCATTCAGAAGACATTTGGAATCTTTGCAAGTTAAAGTTCTTATCATCAATTTTGTTGTGGTTTCTTAACTTATGTCTGTTAATCTTTGGATTGTGTTTAAAGTATTTGTTTGTTCCATTCATGTATGATGATAAGAACTTGAAAAAAATATTTTATTTTTCATGATAACTCTAAAAAAAATCAATTTGCTTATTGCAATATACTGATATTATGATGACTTTAATCAAAGTTGGTTGTTATTCTTTATCTAAATTCAAATTTGTAAATAGCTTTCTGTTTGTGAGTTAACTATGGTTTGTGTGTTTGTAATTGTTGTTTCGGTAAGCAAGGGCAGAATGGTCATTTTTGTTAAATTTGACGATGTAGCATACTAAGATTACAGAAATTGTCACCGCCAATAGTTTGATAACTTTGTACTCATTTATAATGTACCGCACAGGAAAAATTACCATAGTGCCCCTGTGTTGTATCATATTATGAAGTGGGATTCCTACCAATTTATGTTATTCCTGGTGTCATTTGGTTCTATTGATGTTCCTGAAGTTAATATTATGAATTCAAGTTTAATTGGTGGACTATTTGTTAATGAATTATCATTTTTTTAATTTATATATAAATGGGGCTTTAGTTTGTTTATTAAACAAAATGATGTACAACATGTTGAATAGATACATGCATATCTTAGGACGATTGTGGTTAGGTACTGTTAAATTCTCCATGCTAATAAAGTTCGTTTTCCATTTTCAGATGAAAGAAAAACATACAATATATTCACTGAAGAAAGCTCTTGAAACTGTTCATCCTACCAGAGACTTTATAGAAGCTTTAAAGGCTTCATATCAACGAACAGGGTTTCCTGGTATAATTGTTGAAGTGAAAAAGCCTTCACCAAGTAGAGTAGTTTTAAGGGAGGATTTTGATCCAGTATTAATTAATTTACTGCAATAGTATAAACTGACAATATAAATATAAGGTATAAACATAAATATTTTATTTAAAAGTGGTAATTTTTTATTACATAATAACTAATAATAAAATCTAATAATAATTTCCTTGTAAGAAACTATTCGCCAAAAAATTTATTTAACACCGCCACTTTGCGTGGACAAACATCTAGGAGTCGTTTTTTTTTTAAAAGCTCTGCAGCACAACTTTTGCCTGCACCTCGCAGACAATGCGCATACTTATATCCCCGCATAGCGTTTGTTTTTTCGAAGTCTTCAAGTATAAAAACATCTGCGCGAGGTCTTCACCACGCAGACATGGACTATCCACTTCTCAAGTCTATAGGCTTTTGACATAAAAAAACGCTCGTTCTCTACTCCAGCTGCATTCTCCATCACGCCTCCACACTTCTCCTTCGATTCCCTGCGTCACTCCAATAGTGACCTGCTACTCCTCTCCGATCAGGTGCCGCTGCCGTCATCTGTCGCCACCCTCGGCCTCAACGACGCCTACCGGAGTTCAACTGCCCTCTTCACTTCCTACGCTTCATGTCTCGTTCGTTCACTGGTCAGTTTTTTTCTTTGTTTTTCAATTCAAACATGAAATTGGTGATTACTTTTGCTGGAAAAGTCTCTAATCAAGTTAAATATGTTGTTTGATTTTGCTGAAAAAGTTTGTTTTTGCTTAAATTTGGTGTTAGATGTTACAAATCCGAAAATAATGTTGAAAATTACCTTTCTTGCTTAAATTTCGTGTTGATTGTTGCTGGAAATCTATAACATTGGTAGAAATCAATCTTTTTTCTTGATTACAATATAAAAGCATGTGTTGAAATATGAAATAATGATTAGAATGTGGTGATTCTTGCTCAAAATACTCTTTATTGCTTGAAATTGTTGTTAGAATCTGCTGAACATACTCTTTTTTTGCTGAAATAGTTGTTAGAAAGTGTTGAAAATTGTTATGTGGTTTTGGATATATGACATAATGATGAATATTTGTTGTTGATTGTTTGTCGAAAATACTCATGTTTTTTGCTGAAATTGTCGTTAGGATATGCTGAAAATTGTTATTTGGTTTTGGAAATATGACATAATGATGAATATTTGTTGTTGATTGTTTGCTGAAAATACTCTTTTTTTGCTGAAATTGTCGTTAGAATGTGCAGGAAGTTGTTATTTTGGTTTCTGAAATATGACATAATGATGTTAATTTCTTGTTAGAAAAAATGATGCTTTTCGCACAAGATGTCATCGTACCTACTTCTTTTAATCCGAATCCAAACATTTCAGTGCATAATAGGAGGCTACGATGGGTTTTCAAAGGGGCGGTTGGTGCACTTGATGGCACTTTGATACTTGTTGTTGTCCATGCTAAGAAACAAGACTTATATAGAAGTAGCGGAAAGGGAGATTGCTACCAAAACATATTGGCAATTTATGACTTCAATATGATTTTTACATTTGTTGTGGCCAGGTGGGAAGGGGTAGCGCATGACTCTAGAATATTATCAGAAGCAGTAGTCGATCCATAAGCATCATTCCCATTTCCACCACTAAGTATGTTTTTTTTTAATATTTTTATCTTAGTTTGAAAATTGATTAGTTTTTTGCATTTTTTACAGAAAAATATTATCTTTGTGATATCGCATATGCACACACTCGAGGATTTATGGCCCCTTATCGTAATGTGAGGTATTGGCTTGGAGATTTTCGTCAAAGACGTGCATTAACCAATAAACAAAAATTTAACCATGGACATGCAAAACTTCGAAATGTCATTGAGCGTGCTTTTGGTGTTTTGAAAGCACGCTTCCCTATATTGAAGAGGATGGCAGCATTCCCGTTTGTGACACAAAGAGACATTGCCATGGCATGTTTCGCGCTTCATAATTTTATAAGGAGAGAAGGACTGAGTGATGAATATTTTGCACGATACGATGAACCCAATGCCTTGTTTCGGAATAATAATGTGGCCATTGATGATGATGATGAAGACGGAATTCCAACACATGGTACTGCAGTAGACCGTGAATATATGATTCAGTTACAGGATGAAATTGGTGATCAGTTGATGCACAATATAGATTGATGGGTTTTAAATGAAATTGTTATTGTAAAACCATTTTTATTATTGTATGACTAATGTAGATGAATTTTATTTTCAATGTTATATGACTATTATTATTAAAATTTTGGTGTTGAAAAATCATTTTAATTAAAATTCAGTTTATTCCAGTAGTCTATAGACGTTAAAAAACAAACAGTCTTTTTATTGCAGACTGCAGACGTTTTGTCCACCTCTTCTGCTGAAGAGGCTTGCAGATGTGGTCCGCAGACTGCATACATTTTGGCTTCAAAAAAACAAACAGCACCCTAGTCTTTATTAGAAGATGTTTGTTATAATGGTTAGGTTGATTTTTTTGTGCACACCTAGTCATGAATACATTTCATGTAGACAAGGAAATCTATGTACATGTAAAATGCAACTATAATTTATTTTGTTCAAGTGTGTTTAACTCCAGAGACGGTTCAAAAGCAATGAAGCTTTGAGGGCATGCAAAGGCTCTAATCTTGACTCTACATGGAGGTATGTCTTATGGTCCATAATATATATCTTATAGCGATGATATTTTCATGTTTTCCTTACATCTAAATGGTGGTTGTTTCTTTTTATCAAGATCCTCGGATTCTGATCAAGTAGGCAACAACATAATTAAGTTGTTAACCTTTTAACACCAAACCTGGAACATTAAAGAGTGAGAAAAGATCTAGTTGTCGGCCATTTGGACGAGAGAATTAACATGCTTGTATATGCCGGAGAATATGATTTTGTAAGCAGTTGGCTTGGTAAGATTCTTTCGTGGTCACCACTGAAATGAAAACGATCAAATTTTATGTATTTATTGTGTGAAATGGATATGGGTTTTGGATATTATAGGGAAGTATCAATTTTATCATGAGCTTATATGAGATTATCTTGCCTAATGTCATGTAACTTTTTAATTATTTTCAGCAAAAAAATGATGTCCTACCTCCACAAGAGAAGACACTGATATCGAAGGGCATAAATCTTCCCAAAAAGTCTGAAAATCAACATGACAATAGGTACAAAGATGACCATAGGTTTTTTTTTGCGAATTCCATTTATTTGTATATGTTTTTTCTTCAAGGTGGTAAGAATTGGAGAATGAAATCTAACACACAACAATGATCTTCCTGAACCAAAACAAAAAATGAACATAGTGGAACATTAAACACATATTTTTTAGGTTGCTTGAAAACATCTTCGGAAAAAGAATTGGAATTTTTGAAATTCGTCGTTAAATTTACTCTTGTTTGGATATTTATTATTGTTTGGCATGATCTTACTAAAAATGCTATATGTAAGTTGAAAATTTTGTTGATTATTATAATGTAATTAAATAGGATGAAAAAGTTAAAACTTATGAATTGAATCACACTTGTATTTCATCTATAAAACTCATTTAATAGATAAAAAGGTAAATAACTCTAACCTAACAACAATTAGGTTGAAAGTAGAAATTTAAGTTTTCACGGCCTATTCTGATATAAAAAACTTGAGTAACTGTAAAGCTATAAATTGAAATCTTAAATAAGTGTTGTCAAAATTGAAAGCAGTGGGTTTGAATGTGTCTTGTGCCAATTTCTTGCAACTACCCGTTCTTATTTGTCAATGTGTAACATTGGTAATCTCACCCCTGTTTATTTAATTGAAGATGAAATAATGCCACTGTTGCAGGTATGGATTTCTATTTTCATAAATTTGTTCATACGCATAATTTTTTATAAAGCTTATAGTTTTTGGTGTAGAATGAATTGCGGATTACGATATCTTCTTTGCCTGAACTATTATTAATCTCCGACTTCATAGTGGCTTAATTTCTACAACATGTTGTGATTGTTTATGCATCATGATGCCATCTAGTTTATATAAATTTAATTAAAAATTCGATGATTATTCTCCTTGATAAAAATAATAATGTTGGGGTGTAGTATTTTCAAGATTAACTTACAAATTCGTCCTTCTCGTAGGGTTAAAAATATGGTTTTCTTTGTTGAGACTGTTCAACTTCTACCTAGGTATGAATTTTGTTGTGGAATTTCTCAAGCACAAATATACCACGAGGTTTGATGAGTGAAATATCTACTTTTAGTATGATTATGTGTTAAATGCTATTATATTTTCCCATTGGTAAATTTATCGGTTGTTGAAACATGCTTGAAGATCTATGAGTTTAAGGAACCTACACAATGCCCTTCTTTTATCCAATTGTTATTTTTATGTATAGGTTTCTTTGTGCAAAAGCCAGCCCCTTGATCACATTATTGATGTATAGGATGAGATGGAAAAAAGATCGAGTGGAATTGAGTTTAAAACATAAGAGAAGGATCTTAGGGCACTTAAGAAAATACATGAAGCAGTGATGAACAAAGAATAAGAACGATCGTTGTTCGGACGTCTACAAAAGGTATCGAAGGTCAAGGGGATAAACCATTACCGGAAAGTCAAGGTTTGTAATTTTAAAACCCCATCCATTTATATCATTATACTTTCATAGTTTTTTCCCCTACTTTACTTCGGAAAGTTTACATATTTACATCATTCAATTTTCGAAAAAGAGGTAAAGAAAATGTATCATGATTTGCACATGATTTTTGATTTGCAGTGGCCAATCTAAAGACTTTTTCTGAAGAATCCTTTCGAATGGCTTGTAGACGCATTGACTGTCACAGCCGAAAAGTCGTGATAAGATTTTTTGTGAAAGACCAACAATTTCAATCATTACTTGTTTCAAAAACCATCACCAAGTATAATATCAAAATATCAAAGTATAATTATTCAATATGTGGAAATCATGAGGGGATGATGATGTGTCATCACGTCAGGCCCTTTCTCTTTCGAACCAGAAGTACCTGAAACCATAAACATAAACTATAAGCACAAAGCTTAGTGAGTTTCCCAAAGTACCACATACCAATCATACAACTAGGCTTAACCCTGGGGTGTATTCCAACCTGATACACATATATGGGCCCAGCCTTAGAGCCATGTCATGGGGTGTATTTCAACCTGATCAAAACATATGGGCCCTGGCCTGGGGCCCTGACCTAGGGTATATTTCAACCCAATCATAAAATAAAGGGCCCTTATTTGGGGTTTATTTCAACCTGAACATACGATAGTGGGCCCCGCCCTGGGGTTTATTTCAACCCGAACAAGCAAACATATATAAACCACATAACAACTATCATCCTACATAACACAATAATGGGTTGGCATTGGTGCATTTGACCCATGGATACAGTGAGAAAAGTCACATCACAGTAGAATGAAGAAGTTGAACAATACGCTGCTCCGAAAACGAACTCTATTGGTCAGCTTTACAAATAACAGTGACCAAAACTCAGACTACAACTCAAAATACCAAAAGTACCCCTAGGTCAAAATACAGGTCAAAGTCAAAAGTCAATTGGGTCAACACAATGAGTCTATTGGGCGTACTCAACCTGTACGTAGGGCGTACTGAACCTGTACGCAGGGCGTACTACACATTTAACAAAGGATCATGGAGTTGACCACGTACGTGGAGCGTACCTTTTGGTACGCCCAACGTACGCGTCTGCCATCCCTCCTCTCTATTAAGAGCTTAATCCCTTAAGCCTTATCATCCAAAACCCAGATCTAGTCCTCAAATGATGTCCTTAATCATATTGTTTTCAACTTTATGATTTAGCATGGCTATTAAGTGCCCAAATCTAAATAACCTAACTTTTAAACTCATTAAGACAACCTAGATCATGCATGGAAGGAAACTAATGCCCAATATCACATTTTTATGACTTATCACACCCTAAAACATCTGAAAGGACAACTCAAAGGTCTTGGAGTATTCCTGTGACATCCCCAAAATCTCGGCCAGAAAAGACCGATTTTCATTTATGTTTTTAAATATTTTCAGAGTAAATCCTTTTGATTTGAAAGAGTTGCGGAATTTGTTCCCAAAACAAAACATGATAAAATAATATTTATCAAAGCATTTCATCAAGAGATGCATTTCATTATATAATCAAAACTCGGGATGTCATGTTCCGATACAGACCATAAAGCATAAACGATAAACATTACAAGTCATTCAACAAATATATACATATACAGACTTGTAAACAAAACAACAAGATGATCCATCCATCTTACGCCCTTGTGCCACTTCCTGTAATACAAATAAAACTGAGTGGGTCAGGCTTGGGAGCCTGGTGAGCATATAGGGTTTTCAACCCACAATAAATAAGTTATATTTAATTTCACCAACCAAACACTATCCCGATTACCCATTCCCGTTATCCTCACTTTACGTCCCTAAAACAACTATCTCAAGGGACCTAATCTAG
Source organism: Lactuca sativa (assembly GCF_002870075.4). Taxonomy (NCBI): domain Eukaryota; kingdom Viridiplantae; phylum Streptophyta; class Magnoliopsida; order Asterales; family Asteraceae; genus Lactuca; species Lactuca sativa. The sequence goes on along the minus strand of NC_056627.2, from coordinate 251,386,688 downwards.
GATTTTCATCGGGACGGACATCACTGTGAAGGGGTTTCCTCAACAATAGATATCCTAAAGGCAACCATGAGGGGGATAGAGTACACCGGTGAACACATCGTTCACAACACCTACAGGTTATGAACCTGCTAGCGTTCCACTGGACTGTCTAGAAAGAGTCCGTGGTCGTTATCCATACTCTGCTGAATAACTAGATCAACAACAACAACAACAACATCGAGGCCTCTCATCTGTTTATTACACACCAACTATCTACCCATGTTCTACCCAACATATTAGTAGATAAAATATATATTCTCATACGTAGTTTAAAGAAAACCTGTATAGCATGCTTTAATCAACACATATATCACATAACAGATGAGGCACACACACATAACACATATCTCATAAAGAAATAAGCAGATCTATAAGATAGAAGAGAGTGAATACTCATTCACACATAACACAACCAAATATATACACATAGCACGTATTTTTATATAAAATACTTCGTATTATTGTATTAGAAGAAATAACTACACACTCACTTGATCAGAAGACGATCCGACAGCACTACGGCTTATAGAAGTAGTAATCCACAGCAGATCTGGAAGATCTCCTCGAAAATCGAACTTCTTGCGGGCAGAGCTTCGACTCGGGAACCGTGCTTCTCGGGATCTTCGGGATCTCGGGACTTGCCTCGGGGCTAGAGTATGATACTGGGACTTCGGGGTAGCTTCGGCACGAAAAACGATGCAAAAGACTAGAGAGAAGAGAAGAAAATGAACAAGAAATGAGGTTGTCTTCGGATCCTTATATAGAGGCTGGAACCTCGGAGTACGCGGGGCGTACTGCGTTACGCGGGGCGTACTGCCCAAAACGTCATTGCTTACGTATCCGAAGTGCTCGAGTGCGAGTGTCGACATCCCTCGGAGTACGCAGGGCGTACCTCGGATCAGATCGGTGACTCCTTCGGATAATGCTTCCGAATTTTGATTTAAATTTAAATACAAAATGATTAATAAACTTCGGAAATTCATAACTTCTTCATACGAACTCTGTTTTCGACGTTCTTTATATCCACGGAAAGGTGAGACCATGCTCTACGACTTTCGTTTAGACTCCGTCGGCTAATTTTGAATTTATTTTTATTAATTATTTTTAATAGGCCGCGACAGAAACTTTCGTTATAAATTCATAACTTCTTCGTTTGACGTCCGTTCTCGCCTAACTTTTTATCGCTTCGATACCAACAACGAGATCTTTGATTCTCATTTAGATTGCTTCGGCTAACAACCGCTCGATCTCAATTCGAGTATTTCAGGCTGTATACCGCTAAGCCGGAACTTCGATAAATCATAACTTCCTCATACGAAGTCAGATTTGGGCGTTCTATATATATTCGGAAACCTCGTTCCGACTACTACAACATTAACCAACGATATTAAGTTTATTTTACACTTAAATTTTGACGCTTATTGTTATTCTTAATTAATCATACCACATAATTAAGCAATTAAGCACAAAACACATAATACTCAAATAATACATTCTTATTATTTCAAAACGGGTTACAAAGGTTAACCTAGACTATTATATTGCTAAATATGGCAAGCCCGGAAACACAGGCGTTACAATTCTCTCCACCTTAGAATGATTTCGTCCCCGGAATCACACATCAACAAACAAATGCGGATAGCGACCCATCATGTCACTCTCCGTCTCCCAGGTGAGATTCGGCCCATTCGTGTGTTTCCATCGGACAAGCACTAACCCAACCATCTTGCGTCGCAATTTCTTAGTCTTTCGGTCAACGATTGCCTCTGGTTCTTCAATCAACCTTTTGTTCTCATCGATTCTCAACTCCGAAAGTGGAATCATGTCGGGAACTTCCCCCGTGAACTTCCTCAAATAACACACATGAAAAGTGTTATGAATTCCATTCAGTTCTTCTGGTAGTTCGAGCTTGTAAGCTTGGTTCCCAATCCTCTGAAGAACTTTAAATGGTCCAATAAACCTTGGACTCAACTTTCCCCTTTTACCAAATCTTATAAGTCCCTTCCACGGTGAGACTTTAAGCAAACCGAATCCCCAACCTCAAAAGTTATCGGTCTCCGCTTCTTGTCAGCATAGCTCTTTTGACGATCCTGAGCCGCTAACATTCTTTTCCTAATTATTTTCAACTTTTCAGCAGTTTGATGAACCAACTCCGGTCCCATAAACTACTTTTCCCCAGCCTCAAGCCAACAAGACGGCGTACGACACTTCTGTCCATACAAAGCTTGAAAAGGTGCCATCTTAATGCTCGAGTGAAAACTATTATTATAGGAAAATTCTACCAACGGTAAATGTTCATCCCAATTACCTAGGAATTCCAGAGTACATGCTCTCAGCATATCTTCAAGCGTTTGTATCGTTCGTTCGCTCTGACCATCAGTCTGCGGATGGTAAGCTGTACTTAAACACAACTTGGTACCCAATTCCTCTTGTAGACTTTTCCAAAACCTCGATGTGAAACGGCTATCACGATCCGACACAATCGCTAACGGAACACCGTGAAGCCTCACAATTTCCTTCACGTAAGAATTCGCAAGCTTCTCCATAGACCATTTCTCCCTGGCCGCTATGAAATGCGCACTCTTAGTGAATCGATCAACGACCACCCAAATCATGTCGTGACCATTCTTTGTTCTGGGCAGTTTAGTGACAAAATCCATAGCAATGTCTTCCCACTTACCCATAGGCACAGGCAAAGGTTCTAAACTCCCGTACGGTTTCTAATGTTGTGTCTTGACTCTCGCACAAGTCACACACTCGGCCACATACTTTGCAACATCAAGCTTCATCGTCGGCCACCAGTAGTAGGGTTTCAGGTCCCTATACATTTTAGTGCTACCCGGATGAATCGAGTACATGGTCTTGTGAGCTTCTTCCATCAGAAGATCTCTGACTCCTCCTGTCTTAGGTATCCAAATCCGATCTTGGAACACCTTCAGTCCATGACTGTTTACACCGAACACCAATGTTTTGCCCAAACGTTCCTCTTTTCTGTCATTCTTCTCGGAAGCTTCGCTCTGAGCTTTCTTTATACTTTCCAAAATAGTTGAGACAAATTCAATTCTCAACGCTCTTGGCCTTTTCCTTTCAGTATTGACTTTCCGACTGAGAGCATCAGCAACAACATTAGCTTTACCGGGGTGGTAAAGTATCTCGCAGTCATAGTCTTTAAGTAATTCTAGCCAGCGTCGTTGCCTCATATTCAATTCTTTCTGATTAAAGAGGTATTGGAGACTCTTATGATCAGTGAAAAGTTTGCACTTCGTGCCATAGAGGTAATGCCTCCATATTTTCAGAGCGAAAACTACCGCTGCCAACTCCAAATCATGAGTCGGGTAGTTCTTTTCATGCTCTTTCAGTTGTCGAGACGCATATGCTATCACCTTTTCTCTTTGGGTCAAAACACAACCCAAACCAACACCAGACGCATCGCTATAGACAGCGAAGTCTTCAACTCCATCGGGTAGAGAAAGTATCGGTGCCTCGCATAGCTTCTTCTTTAGCTTCTCAAATGCTTCCTTATGCTTCTCACCCCAAGCATAAGTAGCTCCTTTGTGGGTCAAAGCTGACAATGGACTAGCGATCGAAGAAAAGCCTTGGATAAACCTTCGGTAATATCCGGCTAATCCTAAAAAGCTTCGAATCTCCGTGGGACTTTTCGGTTGTTCCCACTTCGTCACAGCTTCGATCTTCGCTGGATCAACCATTATCCCTTCTTGGTTGACCACGTGACCCAAGAATTGGACTTCACGAATCCAAAAATCACATTTGGAGAACTTAGCATACAACTTCTCCTTCTTCAAGACTTCTAACACTTCTCGCAAGTGTCTGCCATGCTCCTCCTGGCTTTTCGAGTAAATCAGAATGTCGTCTATGAACACTATCACGGATTTATCAAGGAACGGGTTACAAACCCTATTCATCAAATCCATGAACGCTGCTGGAGCATTGGTTAGTCCAAACGACATAACCAAGAACTCGTAGTATCCATATCTAGTTCTAAATGCAGTCTTCTCGATATCTTGCTCTCTTACTTTTAGCTGATGATATCCTGACCTAGGATCGATCTTCGAGAAATAGCTCGAACCTTGCAATTGATCGAACAGGTCATCAATCCTCGGCAACGAATATCTATTCTTTATTGTTGCCTTGTTCAGCTCTCTGTAATCGATGCACATTCTCATACTTCCATCTTTCTTCTTTACAAATAACACCGGAGCTCCCCAGGGCGATGAACTAGGTCTAATGAAACCATTGTCCAATAACTCCTGAAGTTGCATCATTAGTTCCTTCATCTCCGTCGGTGCTAATCGATAAGGTGCTTTTGCAATTGGCGTCGTTCCTGGCAACAAGTCAATACGGAATTCCACTTGTCGATCAGGCGGTAATCCAGGAAGATCTTCGGGAAATAGGATAATCACACACAACTGGAATATTCTGCATCACCTTCTTTTCCTTCTTAGCATCAATCACGAATGCTAAATACGATGTACACCCCTTGGTCAAACATTTTCTGGCTTTCATCAATGAAATGATTCCAGAATTCACTCTGCGTTTATCTCCATACACCATAAACGAATCTTTCCCAGGCGGGTTTACTTTGACTATTTTCTTCTTGCATAAAATTTCGGCGTCGTTGGCGCTAAGCCAATCCATTCCCAATACGATGTCGAAACCATTAAGTTCGATAGGCAATAATTCCTCATGGAACTTATTCCCATTCAGATCAATTAAGATGTTTTTCATGCGATAGCTAACAGGTACAAACTTGCCACTAGCAACTTCGACTAATAAAGCATTATCTAGTCTAACAACAGGCAAAGCTAGCTTTCTACCAAATTCATGCGATATAAAGGAGTAGTTGGCTCCAGAATCAAATAAAATTTGGGCAGGCAATTCGTTAACGAGAAAGGTACCTGAAGCGACATCAGCTTCATCTTTAGCAGCTTCCAGTGTCATCTGGAATGCTCTCGCCTTTGGCTTTGGCGGAATGTTGGGTCTAGCTGCCTCCTTCTTCTTCGGGCAGTCCCTCGACATATGACCCTCCTCACCACAACCATAGCAAACTTTCTTCGTGAGGTTACACTCATTGGCATAGTGCCCTGGCTTTCCACACTTGTAGCATGTGTTCGCCACCTCACATTTTCCATGATGCTTCTTCTTACATTTGTCGCACCATTTCGCTTCACCTCCACCTCCCCTCGAACCAGACTTCGAGAACTTGTTTTTCTTGTTGGACCCTGAAGCTCCATCGAACTTCCTCTTTTCACCAACATCTATTCTTTCCAGACCCTTTTCCTTCTGCTGGGCCTCCACATTCTTAGCTGCACGAACAACCGTTTTCAGAGTGGTTGCCATTTTGACTGTCGGACCAAAGTCAGCAGGCAGTCCGTTAGCAAACCTCTCAATCTTGGAGAGTTCCGTTGGCACTAGGTACGGAAACAACTTCATCTTCTCAGTAAATGCAGTAGCATAGTCATCTATGCTCATCTTCCCTTTCTTCAAGTTTTGGAACTCATTGTTCAGATCAATCAGATCTATCTCTGAACAATACTGCACCCTCAGCTGTTCCAAGAACTCCTCCCATGACATTTTCAGGGCTTCTCCTCGTGGCATAGTATCTGCCAACAACTTCCACCAACTCAAGACTCCAGTCTTCAGTTGTCTAACTGCAAAGACGGTCTTCTGCTTGTTGCTACAGTTGCAACTTTCAAATACCATCTCCATTTCGGAGATCCAATCCATTATCTCAACAGGCTTTGGGCTCCCAGAAAGACTTGGCGGTTTGGCACCCAAGAAGTTCTTGTACATTCGCCCATCCTTGTTGTTTCTCCTTTCTGGATCGTTCCTTCGTTCCTCTTGAGTCCCAACTTGACTCACCATGCGACTATTGTTCCCTTCCTCCGATTGCTCGGGAATCAATTCAGGTTCCTCAATAGGTATGATAGGTTCATCCCTATTATTATGCAACATTTGTCGCATCTCCTCCCTTTGTTCGGCTAGCATAGCCCGAATCATGGCTTGCACCGCAGCCATTGTTATTGGTTCTGGTGCTGCTGCTACAACAGGTATCTGCTCAATCACTGGCGGTTGATTCCTGTTTTCATCCGCGTTTCCAACGCCACTCCTTGTTCTCACCATTTTTGATCTACATACCGAATAAGGTGAAATTAGATCCTCATTCACGATAGATATTCAAATCACCCTTATCACTCTGAAACGTTTACATGCTAGTTCTAATAACGTAGGCATACGCTTAGAATCCTACACACATAAGGTTTCCAGATCTGGTCGGCAACAGACCGTAGATCCAAACAAATAATATCATATATGGCAACATATAACATTTAGCACATAAAAGCATTTTAGGCAACTTTCCTAAAATAAACTAGTGCTCGTGTCTAAAATCCAACAGACACACATCTCAAAATTCCACTTAGCATTCTAAGTTTAAGTCTAGAAATCCTACAAATTCCTAGTTCGCTTAAACTAATGCTCTGATACCAACTGTGACATCCCCAAAATCTCGGCCAGAAAAGACCGATTTTCATTTATGCTTTTAAATATTTTCAGAGTAAATCCTTTTGATTTGAAAGAGTTGCGGAATTTGTTCCCAAAACAAAACATGATAAAATAATATTTATCAAAGCATTTCATCAAGAGATGCATTTCATTATATAATCAAAACTCGGGATGTCATGTTCCGATACAGACCATAAAGCATAAACGATAAACATTACAAGTCATTCAACAAATATATACATATACAGACTTGTAAACAAAACAACAAGATGATCCATCCATCTTACGCCCTTGTGCCACTTCCTGTAATACAAATAAAACTGAGTGGGTCAGGCTTGGGAGCCTGGTGAGCATATAGGGTTTTCAACCCACAATAAATAAGTTATATTTAATTTCACCAACCAAACACTATCCCGATTACCCATTCCCGTTATCCTCACTTTACGTCCCTAAAACAACTATCTCAAGGGACCTAATCTAGGATTTTCATCGGGACGGACATCACTGTGAAGGGGTTTCCTCAACAATAGATATCCTAAAGGCAACCATGAGGGGGATAGAGTACACCGGTGAACACATCGTTCACAACACCTACAGGTTATGAACCTGCTAGCGTTCCACTGGACTGTCTAGAAAGAGTCCGTGGTCGTTATCCATACTCTGCTGAATAACTAGATCAACAACAACAACAACAACATCGAGGCCTCTCATCTGTTTATTACACACCAACTATCTACCCATGTTCTACCCAACATATTAGTAGATAAAATATATATTCTCATACGTAGTTTAAAGAAAACCTGTATAGCATGCTTTAATCAACACATATATCACATAACAGATGAGGCACACACACACATAACACATATCTCATAAAGAAATAAGCAGATCTATAAGATAGAAGAGAGTGAATACTCATTCACACATAACACAACCAAATATATACACATAGCACGTATTTTTATATAAAATACTTCGTATTATTGTATTAGAAGAAATAACTACACACTCACTTGATCAGAAGACGATCCGACAGCACTACGGCTTATAGAAGTAGTAATCCACAGCAGATCTGGAAGATCTCCTCGAAAATCGAACTTCTCGCGGGCAGAGCTTCGACTCGGGAACTGCGCTTCTCGGGATCTTCGGGATCTCGGGACTTGCCTCGGGGCTAGAGTATGATACTGGGACTTCGGGGTAGCTTCGGCACGAAAAAAGATGCAAAAGACTAGAGAGAAGAGAAGAAAATGAACAAGAAATGAGGCTGTCTTCGGATCCTTTATATAGAGGCTGGAACCTCGGAGTACGCGGGGCGTACTGCGTTACACGGGGCGTACTGCCCAAAACGTCATTGCTTACGTATCCGAAGTGCTCGAGTACGAGTGTCGACATCCCTCAGAGTACGCGGGGCGTACCTCGGATCAGATCGGTGACTCCTTCGGATAATGCTTCCGAATTTTGATTTAAATTTAAATACAAAATGATTAATAAACTTCGGAAATTCATAACTTCTTCATACGAACTCTGTTTTCGACGTTCTTTATATCCACGGAAAGGTGAGACCATGCTCTACGACTTTCGTTTAGACTCCGTCGGCTAATTTTGACTTTATTTTTATTAATTATTTTTAATAGGCCGCGACAGAAACTTTCGTTATAAATTCATAACTTCTTCGTTTGACGTCCGTTCTCGCCTAACTTTTTATCGCTTCGATACCAACAACGAGATCTTCGATTCTCATTTAGATTGCTTCGGCTAACAACCGCTCGATCTCAATTCGAGTATTTCAGGCTGTATACCGCTAAGCCGGAACTTCGATAAATCATAACTTCCTCATACGAAGTCAGATTTGGGCGTTCTATATATATTCGGAAACCTCGTTCCGACTACTACAACATTAACCAAAGATATTAAGTTTATTTTACACTTAAATTTTGACGCTTATTTTTATTCTTAATTAATCAGACCACATAATTAAGCAATTAAGCACAAAACACATAATACTCAAATAATACATTCTTATTATTTCAAAACGGGTTACAAAGGTTAACCTAGACTATTATATTGCTAAATATGGCAAGCCCGGAAACACAGGCGTTACAATTCCATACTCACAAGGATCAAGATTTGGGATAAAAAAAGTGCAACTTTTAAGCTAGAACAATATCTAAAGGAATACTCATCAAGGTTGGAGCTTTATACCTTCAAAAGATGCACAAGGGAGAGTAGTTGTTGGATCCAAAGGCTTGAGTGAAAAACTACCACACAAAGAGTCTTCCTTCACCACCAAGAGCACCAAAATAACACTCCAAAGCTTCAAAACACACTCACACACATTAGGGTTTCGACATGGTAGCTAAGAGGGATGAAGGTTGGAGTTAAGAAAGGGTATGGGGCTATAATGATGCTTAAATAAGGTCTAAACCCTAAAAATTAGTGTTTGCACCTGGGCATATAATACATATGCCCAGCGTACGAATACAAGCCTCAAAATTACAAAATTGCCAGTCGAGACTAATTTTACAAACAATACTCAAACCAAGGGTCAAAATGGAATGCCTGGAAATCAATATGTTACATTGACAGAGTGGATTACCACCTTTTAAAGCACCACAAGAAGGCTTATATTAAATTTTTAGCTTTACTTTGTAACGACCCAAAAATCAAGGGTAAAAAGTGTATTTTTATTATAGTCAAACACGTATATATTCTAAATCCAAACATCCCAAAAACATGATGAATTAAAACATTTATCAGAGTTACGTCCCAAAATCATATAATGCGGAAAACACGGGTGTGTGCGCTACGAACCAGCTGAGCCCTTCCTTTCCAAAACAATGATACCTGAAGCCATAAACAAAATTGTAAGCACGAAGCTTAGTGAGTTCCCCAGGGCATACCTGTAACATCCTAAAAATCAAGACCAAAAATTTCGATTTTAAATAAGTTATTATAAAACTAATTAGTATAGTAACCTCCATAATAACATCCCATGTCAAAACCAAAGTGTAAATAATCAAAACATATTAAGATAAAACAATATCAGAGTGTAATCCCAAAGATCTCATGTGCGGAAAACATAGTGTGATGCGTTGCGATCGAGCCGGCTCCTTTCCTTTGAAAAACGAAGTACCTAAAACCAAAACTGAAAACCGTAAACACGAAGCTTAGTGAGTTCCCCCATCATACCACATACCATACAACATATACATTGCCAAGCATATCTGGGTGCTGGCCTCCCCTTCGGTCTCTTTCAACCGGATAACTGCCTAGCATATCTAGGTGTTGGCCTCCCTTTCGGTCTCTTTCAACCGGATAACTACCTAGCATATTTGGGTGTTGGCCTCCCCTTCGATCTGTTTCAACCAAATAACGGGGACTATTTCACCCCTACCACTACCACATAATAACATAGCATAAACATATTGCTAGGCATGCATGGGTTCTGATGAACCCTTCGGTATCTTTCAACCGGTATCCAAGGACTATTTCACCCCTACTACTACTAACTTGTATCACATAGCATCCTAGCACACAATCATAACGGATAATGACATACCAGATAATTATCACAAAGACAATCATCTAACAAACAACTCCTACTATTGGGCCAACATTGTGGCCTTAGACCCACTTCTACTGGAATGTAACCCACCTCGCACTACTGAAGTCCCGCAAACGAAAACTCGGACTGCTGGATGACAAATTCCCGAACTGTCAACATCAAAACAATACCCAATAAATAATTAGGTTCCAACATATACCCATAAGTCCATGCTTGGGGTAAAAGATTGTTTTACCCCTATCTTAGCTTGATTCAAGCCTAAGGCCCAATCCAAAGGCCTAAAAGTTAACTATGAGTCAAAGCCCAACATATGGCCCAATTTTCCAAATCAGGCCCAAACCTTTACATGGTCTAATTCTAAGGCCCAACCATTTAGTACAGTCCAAACATTTGGCATTTCTAATGGTCCAATATCTCATATTCATAAAGGCCCAATTATGGTACATCTATGACCTAATTTTCCAAATTGGGCCCAAACATTCACATGGGCCTTACCCTAAAGCCCATTAAATTATTCTAGTCCGTATGATTGTTCTTGGATGGCCCATCAATATCCCAATCACCAAAGTCTAATAGAAAGGCCCAACTCAAAACCCAAGTGAAATTAGGGTTTTCTCATAAAATAACGATTAGGGTTAAGTGTTTCTCACTTAACCCATTAAGGACTAAATCTATTAAGTCCATCACTCTACTAGACAAATCATATGGTGTAATTAGGCTTAATACATAGTCCAATTCCAACGGCCCAAAATGCGGGTCTCGATAAGTCCAAGCCCATGATTCCAAAATTAGGGTTTTCTAAACCCTAATTAGGGTTTCCAACCCAATCATATCCTAATAGGCCCAAAACTAAATCTTTAGGACAATTAGGGTTTCATTAGGCCCTTTAGGTTTTCACTAGGCCCATAAGGGTTTCACTAATCGGGCACCACCCTCTACCACCTCGGTAGTGGTGGTCAACAGCGGCTCACGGTGGTGGTTAGGGTTTCTAGTCCATTTTTGTCCAAGCATCCAAAAAGCAACTACACGTAAGCTAAAGCACACCACCACCCAACACGGTGGTTGGTGGCGGCAGACACCACCTCACGGTGGTGGTTTTGAGTTTATTTTCATTATTCTACTTTCTAGTTACAATTTACAAAGCTAAACCCCAAATAACACACATACCAATACAAACACACACAGCCACCCTAGTGGTGGCCGGTGGTGGTACGTGGTGGCAGCCACCACCTCACTGTGGTGGTGGTGGTGGCTGTTCTTGGTTTTCCAGCCACACAAAACACACACACAACCCTATAGATTTGTGAGATGTACCCCCATCCACCCACCCGATGGCTCACGACGGCGACAACATATTGCGATGACAACCACCACCTCACGGTGGTGGCGGCAGTTCTTTTGATTCCTAATCGAGCAAATACATACACACACTTCGTAAACACGAACACGGTAGCAGCAACGACAAAAGATGGCGATGGAACTGTCATTGAAGTGGTGGCAATACAACAGGAAAGAAGAGGCGAAGAGTGTGGGCAATGACACTAAGAGGCGGCCATAGCACCCTAACAGTCGTCGGCTCCGTCTTCATCAGGTATAGCGCGGCGGCAGAAGGAACGTCGGGACCGGATGGTTGAAGGCTCCCGTTAACGGTAGCACCATAGGTCGGAATTAGCTGCGTTTGGCGGCCATGGGTGGTTGGAAGGTGAGCGAAACTGGTGGTGTGGCGCTGGCAGTTGAAGAAAGGAGTGGCGATTGTAGCTTCATTGATTCCAGCGAGGCTAGGAGGTGGCGGCTGAAGGGTGGAGGGTGTAAGTGGCGGCTGCTATTGTTCAATTAGGGTTAGGGTTTGTGACATGGTGAGGGCTATGTACCTGGTTATGAACTATTTTCCCATATTTACATTATCAGCCCCTCCAACCCAATTCCTTTCAAATAAAGCCTATAATTTACCATTTAAACCCTGCCTCCTGAAACCTTTTACAAATTAAGTCCGAAATTTACAAAACAACCTCTCCTTCTACAAATCCTTTTCATATTTTGTCCAGAATTTACTCTTTATCCCATTCTTCCATAAATCCTTTCATATTAGGTCCAAATGATACCAAACACCCCCTGTCTTCTAAAAATCTTTACAAAATAAATCTCGGAACTTACACTTTTAACCCCAACTTCTAAAAATGTGACAATTAGCTCCTCGAGACCAACACACTGCTATATAATTATTGATTTTTGGGCTACTACTCATTCATTAATTTGTTTATTTATTTATTAAATAAACAGGGTGTTACAATACCCCACTCAAATCACATAATCCATATTAACTATAACAGCTACATAAACCATATCAATCACATAACCATATCAATCACCAAGCCATGCATATAAACATATATGAATGTCGTGAGCTCCCCCCCCCCCAGGGTCTTACTCTAGGATGCCATGGGCTCCCCACATGGTCTTACACCTAAGTTTCATGGGCTCCATCCATGGTCTTTAATAGGAAAGGCATGGGCTCTCCACATGGTGTTACATCCAAGTGCCATGGGCTCCCCCTATGGTCTTTAATAGGAAAGCCATGGGCTCTCCAAATGGTATTACATCCGGGTGCCATGGGCTCCCCCCATGGTCTTCCACGCAAGTATCACAAAGACAACTAGCATACCACATACCACATAGTCAATACATGCCACATAATCACTAGCATACCACATATACATGCATACCAGACATATCAGTAGTGAATCTACAATAAACACTACAACTAACTGAATGGACAACCTTGGTGCATTAGACCATTGGTATGGTGAGGAGACTCACCTCGCACTGCAGAAGTCTCGCGGATAAAACTCTAGCTGCTAGTTGACAGATTCCCGAACTATCAACATCAAAAAAAAACACCCAATTAATAATTGGGTTCCAATACATAATCATAAATCCATTCTTGGGGTAAAAATACTATTTTACCCTTAACCTAACTTGTCCAAAACCAAATTCCAAACACACACTCTGAAATCCCAAAAGCCCAATAATCATCCAAGGCCCAACATATGGCCCAATTTTCCAAATTGGGCCCAAACCTCTACATGGACTTATTTTGAGGCCCAACCATTTATTCTAGTCCAAACAATTGGCATTCCGATGGTCCAATATCTCATAATCATCAAGACCCAATTATGGCCTACTTATGGCCTAATTTTCCATATTGGACCCAAGCCTTTCCAATGGGCCTTATCCTAAAGTCCAATAATTTCCTTAGTCCATAAATATGTTCCCAGTCAGCCTACAGCAGCTTATTCCAATAAATGGCCCAACAAGAACCCAAACCCAATTAGGGTTTTTCACATAAAATGACGATTAGGGTTAAGTGTTCCTACTTAACCCATTAAGGACTTAATCCATTAAGCCCACCACTCCACTAGTCCATACATACAATGTGGTTGGGTGTAATTCAAAATTCTAAATTCAACTGTCCAAACGCGGGTCCCGACTAATCCAAAATAGGTATTTCCAAAATTAGGGTTTTTTAAACCCTAATTAGGGTTTCCAACCCCAATCATGTACCAAGTAATCCAAATTAGGTTTTTAGGTTAATTAGGGCTTCATTCGGTCCATAAGGGTTAAACAACTCAGGCACCACTACCACCATGGGTAGTGGTGGTCAACGGTGGCTCACGGCAGCGGCCACCACCTCGTGGTGGTGGTTATGATTCTAATCCAATAAAGTCCAAGCATCCCAAAAGTAATCTAAACATAAGCAAAAGCACACCGCCACCCAACATGGTGGCTGGTGGCAGCAAAAGGTCACAGCCACCACCTCACGGTGGTAGTTATAAGTTTTTTTTCGGGTTTTCTGTCCAAATAACATACATACAACACGTCACGGTGGTAGTGGTGGGTCTTTCCGGCCAAACCTTCACACTTTCGAGGTACACAACCGGCAACAGTAGCATATATGCCTATATATGACAATACGAACGGAACCACCCACCTGGTGGCGTGCAACGGTCGAAGAATACCGATCACGGCGGAACAGCCGCTTGGCGGCGGTGGCCACGTTCAATGCAACAATGGAGGAAAAAGAGGCAGAGCGCAACTGAAGCGTAGAAAATTACTTGCTCGGAATGGCAGCAGCGATGGGACGTCGAAAAGAAATGGAGAAGGAAGATGGTGGTGTGAAACCCTCCCAATACAGCAGCAACCTCGCTTCATGGCTTACAGCAACGCACGTGAAGATCTTTGTTGTTCACGACATCACTGGCAGCAGTAGGGTTGTTGTGGTGGTGCTCTTCGACAGGTAGTGGAGGAGCTGGGCGGCGGTCGGATTCAACAAAGTCAGTGGGTGAGAAGGCTCCTCAAGTGGTGGTGGCTGGAGAAAATGCTTTAGGGTTAGGGTTAGATAGTGCGGCGAGAGGGAACGGATGGCCCCAATTTAATTCTGCTCCTTCCAAACTTCCATTCACTTTTATCATGTCTAGTCCCTCCTCACCAGTTTTTCTTCAAACTAAGCCCGATAATTTACCTTTTAGTCCATACCCCCAAAAATCTATTCAATCTAAGTCCATAATTTACCATTTATACCATGCCTTCTAAAATCCCTTTCATAATAATTCCAATACTCACCATACACCCCCTGTCTGCTAAAAATCTTTATAAAATAAATCCCAAAATTACACTTTAACCCCCGAAAGTCTAAAATATATCATTTGGCTCACCAAAACCAACACTCCGCTAAATATTATTGATTTGGATAAAATAATAATAAAATTTACATCTTAAGGGTTTTGAGTTTATTATTTATTTAATTAACTTTAAACGGAATGTTACAACCCTCCCCCACTTAAATTAGATTTCGTCCTCGAAATCATTCCTTACCACTCCTGACACGCCAAATAACTTGAGCAACACGACTACAGCCACAAGCATACCCAGCCTTTCCAAGGCAACCAAGACCAACCACGCAGGGTTCTAAAACCCGAAGATGAAACAAATTCCTAGCAACATGATCCTATTTACTTAATCTGGAACCTGAAGTCTCGAGATGGTCTATCTCCCTGACAGACCGCCCACATCGAATCATTGTCGAGTTCACTACACCTATCTCTCAAATGGCTACTCAGCTTCTGATAACTTGAGGTTCCCACTAGAAAACAAAGTCACAGGCCCAATTTTCCTGCAATACACTTATACTCGACAAAAAACTCAGATAATCCTTCGAGTAGGAGACTTGTCCCTGCACGGTTATACTCAGACGAGAGTTGCGCAACAGGGTCAAATCAACCACTCTGAGATTATTTAACGCAACTGCAAACAACTTAGCGTATACACCGAATACGAGCAAATCCACACACGAATCCCAAGTCGTTGAAACCACTTCAACTCTTCTTGCTACCACTTGCTGGTTTTCGAAGTAGTCGAGACCTCTCTGATCTCACCTTATCTATCAACTACTCGAAACATCGGACAAATAACCGATTGTTGGGCCAAAAACACACGCACCAATCCCATGCGACCTTCGAAGGATACATCGTCTAACATTAACTGCCCTATCTATACCACCACTCATGGCTCCTTCAATCCATTTGATTCATCCGATAATGATAGGCTGACAACCCGTCGTCACTGAATCCGACGCAAAAAGGTGAATGCTACCAGAATAACTGTAGCCTTACATCATACCCGGTCTCCTTCGACCTACCGTTTCCTGATTCCAATTATGTTGTGACCTACTCACAAACTTGCGAACTGGCCCACCCTGGCCTAAGTCATCAAAATGAATATGTGAATGCCACAGCTACCCTGCAGTGCTTCTACACTTCCCGCACTATCTGACCGCTTGTGAATGCTACGGTTCCCCTATAGTCTTACAACACTCTCCATACTATCTGATTTCTAGTGAATGCTATAGCTCCCTCGTAGTCTTACAACACTTTTACCCCACTCACTACTAGTAAATGCTACGGCTCCGCCGTAGTCTTACAACACTTTCACCCTACTCACCATAAGTGAATGCTATGGCTCCCCTGTAGTCTTACAACACTTTCATCCTAACTGACCATTAGTGAATGCTACGGCTCCCCCATAGTCTTACAACATTTTTCCCTAACACAACTACAACCCAATGCCTTACCCCTAATCTACCAATTCGTAACACATATAGAGTCGAGCACGCACTCAACCGAACACCCAAACTGAACTCAATTCATGACCGGAGCCCCAACCTGCTTCCCCAAATTCTGCCACCAAGATCCAAAAAGACGCGATTCACATGCTGGGAAATTTTACCGAACTCCAAAGTTGCACAACCCTTAAACCAAATAGCCACTTGAGCCACCCTTTTCCTCGATGGGGATGAGAAACTCATCCCAATCTCATGTCTGATCCTGTCCTGAATACTTGCACGATCCTCCCCTACTTAGATTTGACTAATTATTCACTATACATGAGATTTGAAGGATTCCCTATCCTTCTAACTCTTAAATAACCAAATTACCTGTGCTTACCCGTGCTAGTGTTCTATTACTAGCCAAAACCCTAAAGACCACTAATATTGCCATATTTATACATGTTTTTAGGCAATATTTGAGTACATTTTAATTAATATTTTGGTTATTTGTATTGAATAACGCTACTTATAGGCTTGAATTATACTTACAGCTAAATAGAAGCATTCTTTAAGAAAAGGGACTAAAAACAACAAAGCTTGGAACTTTGGAGGCTTGAAGAATAAAAGAAGAAGAAACCCACGAAATCAGCTATATTCACGACGTGAACCACAAGTTCATGACATGTCATGAAGATTTTGGAAGATAAGTACGTGTGAAGTAAAAAAGCCTTGCCCGATAAGGGTTCCTGAAAAGTCACGACGTGAATATATCATTCACGACGTGAATCACGAATTTTATGAAAACTATATATACTTTTGATCTTTACGACTTGGGGGCTTTTGGCTAATTTGGAGAGTTCCTGGAAAAGAAATCAGAAGGGGGGAAGTTATGGAAATTGGTTTTCATACCAAGGAAGAAGAAAGAGTTCATAATTAGCTTAATAGTTTGGTACATTTAAATATGTCTTTGAATATGATTTGTGTTAGTTTATTTGTTAGCATATCTAGCTAAATCTAGGTACTTTTGTTAGCTAGATGAAGCTAGAACTCATGGTTTTATTTTAGTTAAACTAGACTATGCTTGTTAGTTATGTCTTGTGTTTGATTGGTTTACCTAGTGATATTGCCATATTTATACTTATTTTTAGGCAATATTTAAGTACATTTTTATTAATAAATTGATAATATGTTTAGAATAATGATACTTATGACTTTAAATTGTTATTTTCAGTCAATATAGAGGATTTTCGAAGAGAGGGACCAAAGGTGCCAAAATGTGGAACATGGGAGGCTTGAAAGACAAGAAAATAATAAATTCACGATAAACACTCAATTCACGACGTGGCGATGAAGCTCACGATGTGGCACGGGTGTTCCAGAAGATAGACATCGCGACGGGGAGGATTTCCTTGAAGGATACGGATTGCTTGAAGCCCACGACGTGGCGCATTTGGCCACGACGTGGCGCGGGTTTTTGAGGATTATATAAGTCCTCCTGATTATTACGAAAAGGAGAAGCTTTTGGCAGAAGAAAAGAGTTCCAGGAGACGATTAAGAGCGAAAGAAAGGTTCTGGAAGAGGGTTTTCAACACCAAAAGGAGTAAAGGTTTATATTTTAGTTAGATAAGAACATGTCTTTCATTATTTTTAGCTGTGTTGGTTTAGTTGCTATGATGAGCAGCTGAATCTAGCTACTCTTGTTTAGCTAGATGAAGCTTTAAACTTATGAATAGTTATATGCTTATGGATTAAGTTTAGTTGGTAAAAATTGCTTGTGTTTGATTTGAATAACCTAGCATGCTATTATTTGTTTATCTAATTGCTTGATTGCATGTTCTATGTAGCTTAGTAACCATTAAACTGCATGAACCTGTTTACCTAATGATTTAGTGAACATTGAATTGTTAGAGCTAGGATTGACCAATCTTAGTTAGTAATTAGACTAAATAAATCTTAGCTGTGCTAGAGAACGTGTATTGTGATCATAATTGCGTTTCTACAACAAAATCTTACATAGCATATTTACATTCATAATTAGTTATGTGTTTAATTATGTGTGAACATACATGGTTTGACATGAATTAGTTAATTATTGGTAAGTTAGAACTAAATTACTAATACAACTAAAAACCAACTCAATAATCCGTAATCATTAGCTAGCCATTAGGAAGAAGTGGATTCAAACTAAACAAGAGTGTGTTTTTATTTATTGAGTTTGATTTAAGTTCATCTGATCTTGTAAAACCAGATAAAACCCTTTTTAAACTTGTCAATAAATTAGGTTAATTTAATAGTAAGTAAATTAATTAGAACATCGTTCCCTGTGATCGACACCCGACTTACCTAAGCTATACTGTAATCTGACTAGGTACACTGCCTATAAGTGCATAGTTGGTCAAGTTTGTTAGGTTATAAATATTAAAATTAGTGGGTACTTTTGTGCACATCAAGTTTTTGGCGCCGTTGTCGGGGAACGGCTTAGTTTTTAGCTTATTTATTTGCATTAAATTGATCGATCCTTTTTGTGGAATAAAAATCACAAAAAGTTAATTTTTCAGCAAAATAAAAAAAATAAAAAAAAAAAATTATGTCAGACACAGAGTCCACGACGTGGCGTAATACCTGCCACGACGTGAACAGATAGAAAACTCAATTTTTAGTTTTTAGTTAGTTTTTCTTATTTTAGTTTAGTTTACGTTTTTAGTTTAGCAAGTTGCAGGAGTTCATGACCAGAAGCTCAAACCCACACTTTGTGCCACCACTTGAAGACCCCGAGTCTGCACTTCACAAGAAAAAGACGCCCTTGCAAGAATTGAAGTCAGCTTTTTCTAGGAAGTCGGGAAAAAAGACAGGAGAGTCAAGTTCATCAGCAAAGCACAAGAGCAATCCTGAGCATTTGGACCATACACCCGTCCAAATCGAGTCCGAAAGCGATACCGAGCCAGAATTTGAAGAACACACGAGCGAACCCGAGAACGAGCCAAGGAACGAGATGGAAGCGATTGAAGAAATGTCCATGGGAGCTTACAAGAAGCGGATCCGAGAAGATGTGGGTCCCGGTTTAGTCCAACCCGCAATACCTGCCACTGCCACATTCGAGCTGAGGGACACATATTGACCGCACTGAAGGACATCCCATTTTTCGGGAAAGATCATGAGGATGCTTTTAAGCATCTAGATGAAGTCAACGACATTGCGGATTACTTCAATGTCCCAAATGTAAACAGATACACACTCATGATTAGGATGCTTCCCATCACTTTCAAAGGAGCTGCTAAGGAGTGGTTGAAAGCACTTCCACCGGGTACAATCACCACTTGGGCTCAAATGCGTGAGCAATTCCTGGACCAGTTTTGCCTGCCATCCGAGATAGCGAAACTCAAGAAGGCGATAGCCAACTTTGAGCAACAGCCGGGGGACTCACTATACGAAGCATGGGAGCGGTACAAGGGCTTGCTCAGAAATTGCCCTCAACATGACCTAAATATGCAGCAAGAGATGTCAATCTTTTATGATGGGGTCAATGTGATGACAAGAAAACTCCTTGATTCTTAAGGACCGTTGACAAAGAAAAATCCAAGGGAGGTCAAGGAACTAATTGAAGAATTCGCGAAACACTCTCGCAAATACCACAACCCAAGGCAAGATGGAATCAAAGGCGGTGGAGGGGCCCAAACTGAAGAAATTGCAGCTGTCATGGCCATGCTGAATAACATGGATCGCAGGATAACACAAATGGACCAGTCGATACATGCCATAAGAGTAGGGTGCGAGAGATGCAGTGGTCCACACTTGACCAAGGACTACAATGTAGATGAGTTTGGGAACAGAAAAGCTCAAGTGTGCTACTCTAGTGGGGATAAGTTTGATTAGGACTGGAGGAAACCGAAGAAGGAGTGGCTGCCATATGAAGAGTATAAGAAGCAAAAGAAGAAAAATATAGGCAGACAGGTCGAGGCTTTTATCAAAAGGAGCAGCCACCGGCCGAGAAGAAACCCGACCTAGAGACCATTTTGATGAAGTTTATGGAGGCTTCGGAAAATAGACACGATGCCACTGATTCCGCCATTTTGGAACAACAAACTTCGATAAAGAACCAGCAAGCCTCCATCCATAACCTTGAAGTAAAATTTGGTCAACTAGCCACTCTAGTTCATGAAAATTTGTCCCCGAAAAATCCCGAAGTAAAGACCCAATCTCACGTAATGGCCATCGATACTAAAGAAGATGCAATATCTGAGTTCCTGGAGGCATTGGAAGAAGAACCGCAGCAACCCAAGAAATCAAGGATCGAAAGTGAAAAAATTGTTGAACCAGGCTCGCCACGACGTGGCGCATGTCTGATCAAAAATACTTTGAGCCCGTTCCAACTTATCATCCACCTTTGCCATTTCCCACCCGAGCTACACTTAGTCAACTGGAGAAGGAGCATTTGGAGTTTGTAAAGCAAGTGAAGGGGATCCCAATTAATACCCCCTTTGTCGAGTCCTTATCCAAAGCTCCCGAGAACCAGAAATTACTGCAAGACTTGATAGACACTCGAAGGAAATTAAAGAAGCAGTCTACAGTGATTCTAAGTGAACAAACTTCAAAAGCTGTGTTAGGAGAAACACAAGAAAAGATGGGGGATCCTGGACGCCTCACTCTTCCATGTGAGTTTGGGAATAAAATGAAGGTTAATGCTTTAGCTGATTCTGGGGCTAGCATTAATCTGATGCCTTTTTCATTTTATCAAAAATTGGAGATTCAGAAGATGAAGGCTACAAAAATAAAGATTCACATGGCGAATCGTTCGGTGACACAATCCCGTGGCATCGTGGAGGATATTTTGGTGAAAATTGGAAATTTTGTTTTTCCAATAGACTTTGTAGTCTTAGACATGAAAGAAGATCCGGATGTTCCAATAATCCTTGGTCGGCCATTGCTTAACACTGCTGGAGCCCTTGTTGATATCCGCGAGTCTAAGCTCACTTTGAGGGTTGGAGATGAACAAGAAGTCTTTGGGATAAAAGATGACTTTCAAGAAGATAAAGAAGAGGTGTTCACAATTAATGAAGAGAATGAACTAGAAGAACTGGAAAATCTTATGGAAGAAGAGATAAAGGCAGTTCATCAAGTCAAAAGGACAAAACCGAGGGCATTTGTTTCGTATTTGATTGAAGTCATAGCTTACAAGAGTCCGCCTTCTTGGGTGAGCGAAGAGGATGAGGAAATGACAAGTGATGAAGAGGAGGTCACTTCAAGAGTAACAAGGCCGGTGGTGAAAGAGGAGGAGAATGCTATGGAGTGCAAGGAACAAACGAAGTGCACAAAACGCAAGCTTGAAGAAGATGGAAAAGCTAAAAAGGAGAATTCAAAGAAGGCATATAAAATACGAGTTCAAGCTTACAAGCGGCGGTTAAAGGAACAAAAGATCCTGGTGGTAGACTCTTCCGAAGATTCAACGTAGAAGGCACGGAGTCCAGCTCAAGACTCCAAGAAAAAGAAGCGCTTCTCAGGAGGCAACCCGAGCTTGGTTTGCATTTCCTTTTCTTTTTAATTTTTTTCAAACTTTTAATTAGGTAAGACATCAATTCATCATCTAAAAACTGATAATTGGTAAAGAATTAGCTGTGGGGAACTTTAAATAATGAATGAAATGCAAAGTAATTAGTTAATATGTTAGACTTTATTAAAATTTTGCATTTGGCAATTTCCACGACGTGGGCATAGCCAGCCACGTCGTGGGTCGAAATGGAAACACGGGACTATAAAGCGGATTTAAGGTCTACGACGTGAACATAGCCAGCCACGTTGTGGCCTTTAAAAATCAGGGGGGACCATTTCCTTAAAACCCTTTGACCCATAAACCCCAATCATGCTTAGAAGCTGTCGCATGAACGGGAACAGCATAACCCCACAGCCAATTTTTTAATCTACTTCCAATTTCCTTGCAAGATCTTGCCAATTAATCCACTTGGTATGTGTTTTACTTATTATTTTGTAGTTAGTTCTTTCAATTTCAAGTTTTCATGGTTAGGGTTTGTATGATTCACGAAATTGGTTGAATCTAGTGGTTGATTTTAGGTTGAATATCCCTTAAATGTCCATAGGAACAAACCCCAAGCATTAATTTTAGTAGAAACGGAATGCACATAGACCGATCTGGAAACTGTGACCGATCGCGGCCCACGACGTGGCGTAACCTGGCCACGTCGTGACTTCTGTGAAACAGATTTAAATTGTTTTAATATGTTGGTTGTTTGCTGCTTTGGTTTGCTTTTGTATGCAGAAATGGGACCACGACGAGTTGTTCCACAGGAGGAAAACCCGATAGATGTAGCAAGCATACATCCCTTATACCAGTTCCCTCAAAACAATCCCCGACCGTTGCTAACTACTTACGAGAATCGTCTTGGATGGCTGTATAATAGGGAGTTTCTAATAGCCCCAATTATCGATTGGGGATGGCTTGGTGGAGTGGGAATGGTTGCAGAGTTGACACGCTATTGGTCGAAAACATACGAAGGGGACCAATTTTCGTTCACTTGTCACGGGTGGAGGAATTTGTTTGCCATCCAAGAACCTATATACCGGGAATTATCGGTAGAGTTTTTCTCTACCGTATGCTTCGAGGAACGCACCCTTGATTTCACCTACAACCGGGCACTTGTGTTTCGTTTGGGTGGTGTATATCGAGAGTGTAGTCTTCGGGAATTTGCTTGGTGTATGGGGCTCTATACAGAAGTGGAGACACAATCTCCGTTTTTCATTCCGTTCTTGCTTGGATGTGTTCGAGATTTTGCTCCTGGTACTATGGATGTGCAGTTCTGGCGGGGCATTTCTAACCATGAGTACAACACTCGTGACTTGAGCGAGTCACAAATTCGGAATCCTGTTTTCTGATTTTTGCACCGCCTTATCACTTTTTCAATAAATCACAAGCATCATGGTGATAAAGTCCCCATTCAGAATCTATTTTATTTATGGACTCTTATTACCCCGGGAGTTTGCTGTGATTTACCTTATATGTTGGCAAGGTTCATGGGGAAGAAAGCGGCCAATTCTAGGCCTGGGAGCCCGATTACTGGGGGGCATTTGGTTACTCGCCTGGCTAGGTCATATCATATTTTGACCCATGACTTTGTGTGGAATCTTACTCGATTCCCGGACACAGACTTGACCATTCAAGTCTTGGGTGTTATGCGAGCGGTGGTGAATATCGGGGGTCGTTTTGTTATACCGCCGATAGATGACGAGCAAGAGGAGGTGCAGCCAGGACAGCAACCACCAGCCAGACCGCGGCGTCGGAATGTGCGGGCTAGAGGAGAAGTCGAGAGAGAACGTGCGGCTTCGCAGTATGTGCAGGGAGTGCCCACTGACCCTTTTCAGAGTCGGGTGGGAACGTATTTGGATAATTTACGGGGGCATGCCATTTACCATACCCAGCTTACTGAGGGTATTTATTCGCATTTGGGTGTGACCCGACCACCTTCTATGCCACCACAGTATCCCTATTTTCCGACATAGGAGGAGCTATGGCGTCCGTAGAATGACGGGGCAGGGCCAAGTGGAGCACAAGATCAAGATGATGATTGATTTTATTTCTTTTTGTTTTTGAGTAGTTTTTTTTTGTTTTGTGTTTGAATTTGATGTGTAATGTAAAACATTCTTAAACTATGATGTTACTTTTTCTTTCTTTTGGGTTGTTCCATTTTTCAGATTAGCATTGGAATTCTAAGGAGCATAAAAGGTTAACTTTCGAGTCGTGTTTGTCTAGTCAAGGAAGCTTAGAGTCGTGAGTTGGAACCCACAATTCAAGATAAGTGTGGGGTATATTAGGAGAGAGGTTACATTTGGGAACTATATTTGCATAGAAGCGTCTGAAACCAGTTAGCCATTGGTCAAAGTTGCTAGAGTAAATAAAACAAATAAGCCATTTTCTGTTGATGCCCAGTTTCCACGACGTCGAATCCTTACGCCACGTCGTGGCGTTCTTGCACTTTGAAGAAATTCAGCATTTTGGTGTTCGCGCTTTCATCCCATATCACGACGTGGCCAGTCACCTGCCACGATGTGTTCCAGATTATCATTGCCCACATTTTTTTCTTACAAATACCCACTTTGAAGAATTGAAGTTTTGACTCATGTTCGTGGTTTATTTACGTATTCAACCAGTTCTATAGCAAGTTTCTATTTTTTGGAAGTCCAAATGCACGTTTTCCACACTTTTGGAGATGCTCACGCAACTATCCCAGGGGAGTCTGTTCCTTTTTCTCCCTTTTCTTTAATTTTGATTTATTTTTATGAATACAATGAGGGCATTGTATGAAATAAATGTGGGGTAGGGGTAGAAAAAGTAAAAATTTGCTAGCTAATCATAGAATTTGATAGTAAAAATTGAAAATTTTTAATTTTTAATAATTAAATCTAGTAATAATAATTTGAGCTATAATTGCTAGTATTATGTGGGATGATTCGATGAAAGTTCAAATGTTTAGTTGAGCCAATATACGTTATAGTGCATTTGTGGCCTCCCTTATTTTAGTGAAATCATGGAACAAAAACATAACCCCGCTTGGTTTGAGGGATGCAATATGTTTAGCAGCCTAAACCTGAAATGTATCCAGGAAAATTATTACCATTAACCAATAAAGGTTGAGGTTGAGCGCCTCTGCTTAAGCATGTAGGTTTTCAGTGAAAATAAAAGTGAGGTACATGTATAAAAAAAGAGAGAGAATTACGAGAAAAGTGTGAAGAATTTTGGAGCAAGTAAAGTGAAGATCAAAAGATCAAAATTCCAAGAAATTCAAAAGTTGAAGATACCAGAAATCAAATCAAATAAGGTGGTGAATTCAAAGAAATCAAAGATCAAATGTCAAAGAAGTGAAGAATTCCGAAAGAGCTCAATAGTGGTATCAATGATTGTAATTCTAGATTATGTATGCTTAGGTTGCTCAACTAAAAATACCTTGAGGATAAGGAAGTTTTCTGAGGATGGATTCAGAGGGTTGCATAAAATGAGCATTGTTCGGAAAAAGTGGGCGAGTGTTTATGAAGATTGTGAGTATTTAAAGAATGGGGGGGTACTTTAGGAAAATTTTAGACACAAAAGCATGCGTTGAGGTCTTGGCATAATGGTTGAACTAGAGTCTGATTGTTCTATGTGGTGTTAGTAATTAAGAATTAAGTTTAAATTTGCTTGAGGGCAAGCAAAGCCTAAGTGTGGGGCATTTTGATATTGTCATATTTATACTTATTTTTAGGCAATATTTAAGTACATTTTTATTAATAAATTGATAATATGTTTAGAATAATGATACTTATGACTTTAAATTGTTATTTTCAGTCAATATAGAGGATTTGTGAAGAGAGGGACCAAAGGTGCCAAAATGTGGAACATGGGAGGCTTGAAAGACAAGAAAATAATAAATTCACGATAAACACTCAATTCACGATGTGGCAATGAAGCTCACGACGTGGCACGGGTGTTCCAGAAGATAGACATCGCGACGCGGAGGATTTCCTTGAAGGATACGAATTGCTTGAAGCCCACGACGTGGCGCATCTGGCCTCGACGTGGCGCGGGGTTTTGAGGATTATATAAGTCCTCCTGATTATTACGAAAAGGAGAAGCTTTTGGCAGAAGAAAAGAGTTCCAGGAGACAATTAAGAGCGAAAGAAAGGTTCTGGAAGAGGGTTTTCAACACCAAAAGGAGTAAAGGTTTATATTTTAGTTAGATAAGAACATGTCTTTCATTATTTTTAGCTGTGTTGGTTTAGTTGCTATGATGAGAAGTTGAATCTAGCTACTCTTGTTTAGCTAGATGAAGCTTTAAACTTATGAATAGTTATATGCTTATGGATTAAGTTTAGTTGGTAAAAATTGCTTGTGTTTGATTTGAATAACCTAGCATGCTATTATTTGTTTATCTAATTGCTTGATTGCATGTTCTGTGTAGCTTAGTAACCATTAAACTGCATGAACCTGTTTACCTAATGATTTAGTGAACATTGAATTGTTAGAGCTAGGATTGACCAATCTTAGTTAGTAATTAGACTAAATAAATCTTAGTTGTGCTAGAGAACGTGTATTGTGATCATAATTGCGTTTATACAACAAAATCTTACATAGCATATTTACATTCATAATTAGTTATGTGTTTAATTATGTGTGAACATACATGGTTTGACATGAATTAGTTAATTATTGGTAAGTTAGAACTAAATTACTAATACAACTAAAAACCAACTCAATAATCCGTAATCATTAGCTAGCCATTAGGAAGAAGTGGATTCAAACTAAACAAGAGTGTGTTTTTATTTATTGAGTTTGATTTAAGTTCATCTGATCTTGTAAAACCAAATAAAACCCTTTTTAAACTTGTCAATAAATTAGGTTAATTTAATAGTAAGTAAATTAATTAGAACAGCGTTCCCTGTGATCGACACCCGACTTACCTAAGCTATACTGTAATCTGACTAGGTACACTGCCTATAAGTGCATAGTTAGTTAAGTTTGTTAGGTTATAAATATTAAAATTAGTGGGTACTTTTGTGCACATCACCTGGAATGCTTGATTTGTTAATTTAGTTGCTTAAACATCTTATTTTGTGTAGTTAATGACCATTATTTTGCATGAATTTGACACTTAGTAATTTAGTGAACATTAGATTATTAGAGCTAAGATCGAACCAATCTTAGATAAGTAATTGAACTATTGAATTAAGTTGTGCTAGAGAACTCGTATTATGACCATAAGTGTGTTTTCCAAATCAATCTTACATGGCTCCAATATTATTAAATAATTGATTTTGTGTTAAGTATTGTGTGACCATACATAGATCTACATGAACTAATTAATGTTAGTAAATTTAGAACTGAATTGCTAATACTATCTTAATTGGTAACCAACAGTAATTGTCATAACTAATTTATAAACCATTGAGGGAAAGCGGATTCGAACTAGCAGACGTGTTTTGTTTATTGATTGAATTTGTGTTAAAGAATTAAGTTCATCTAAACTTGCAAAATTAGATAAAAACCCCCCGCTTTGCTAGAAAATTAGGTTAATTTAGTAGTAGATAGATTAATTAGTCAAAACCATTCCTTGTGATCGACACCCGACTTACCGGACTATTCTATAATTTTAAAATGGGTCCTAATAGAATTTTTATGAAAAAATAAAAAATTCTATATATGATTGGTCATATAATCGGGGTTACATAGATGCCTTTTATGGAAGATTCTGAACTACGGGGATTAGAAAATTGGCCAACTTTGCTCATTTAGGTACACGGCCTAGGTGCAAATTAGTTAGTTAAGTTAGTTAGGTTATAAATATAAAATTAGGCTTAGCTATTTGCACGCATCAACCACACAACTCCTAAAGATCATATGAACACTTCCCAAATCCTAGCGAGACTAATAATCTCAGACGCCATGAAATGATGTCAAACTTATATCTTGAAGTCCAAATAATCGATGCCCAGACCAAAGCCTCCACAGTAGACCACTTCCCCTGGTGCTTCCAAAAGCCAACCCAAGTACAAAGGATGAGTCACTAATCCTGACCGTAGACCTTCCACATCATGTCCCTAAACTGATCTTGACCATAGACCCAGATAACATTGAACACTCCAAACCAGCAAAGAGGGAAATGACCTTTCACTAACCACCCCATAACTCACGGTATGCAAATGGAATATGACAATGTTTGTAGGTATAACCCAAGCACAAGAAGGGAAACAAAACTAGAGATACACTTACTAAAACCCTTGAAACGAAAACTCCATCGTGTAGTTTCTCTCAAGTGTTGCACTGCATCCGGCCTTGCTGGCCTCTCACAAGCTGATCTGAGCTCGTGGGTCTCTTTCTGGGATCCTCCACTAAATTCACATGACCTGAACCTCTCTTATAAAGGTATACTAATTGATCTTCCGACCTTAGGCTTTGGGACCCATATCATTCCGGGTCTCGCACGCTGATGCACTCACCAGCTCAATCGTCAATGGCTGAACAGCAATAGCTGGAACAACCTCTGCTCTAAAACAGGCTACTAACTACCCCCAAGACTTAGTCTCCAATTCCAGAAAGTGCAATAGATCGCAAAAGTAATCCTTGCCACCTGATACAAGAAATCCTAGGAGAACCCAAAACCCTGGCAGTCCTTCCACTAACTGGCTCACCACCGGCTTCGGGACCAAACCCTGGTCCTTCCTCATGTGTGCTCATCCTCATCTGGAAAAGCATTTATCCTCACTATCAGAGCATAACCAAGAAATCTCCTTCCTATAAGCTTCTTAGATTCTCCAAGACTCTCACCGATTCGAGTATGGATCTTGTGCTTTCAGTGGTATAGGCCCATACTACCTTCCACACCTATATATACTTTCCTCAACAATCCTCCTGAATCCTTTAAATCACCTACTCCACTGGTGCACCAAATATCCGCTAAACATCAACACAATACCCACTAATGCAACTCCTAGGCTCCCCCTACGTTCCCAACCTCAACACTAACTCACTAGAGCATATCCTAGGCTTTCCTAGGTTCCCAACCTTGCCCTGCCATCGGCTGTTGAAGAACTCCTCATGATGCTAGCCATCTACCTCCCGAATATCGTCATAATCACTTAATAGCTGACTCCCATCACTCAAGAGTTCCACGAAGCACAAAGCAAGCAGAATTCGTGCAATTGCACTCCGATCTAAAGAACTATCATAGAACATTCATTCCACATACCACCACTCATGTTATCCACATCCATCCATCCTCACTGTCGACTGCCTTATGCATGCAAATTATACACATAACAAGATCTAATAGACTGTCGAATAATAGACTCAACCCTCGGACCACAACTAGACAAGGAATAGGAAATAAGGCCAAACAAGTTCTTCTAAGGCTATAAGATCCTAATCGTATATAATGTTAAAAGCATACACTTAGTAGTTACTAATACCAATAATCATTCTCATTCTAGAATTGCATCCAATATTCCCAAGGCTACAAGCATCATATATCAGGCCAATCTAACGTTGACTACTCAACACTAGCATGCAAGTCTACCAGCTCGTACAACATATAAAGTCATCTCTCCTAACCCTAACTAGCATGCGATTCTCAAATTCATAAACCAAGTCATAACAAATAACATATATGGGTATTAAGGGAAACTTACTTGACCTCGACCGATTGCATGCACCACAACCTTTATTTTTTAGAAAACTTTTTCCTTGAAAACATTTTTCTTTTTGAAAACTTTACATATCCTCAGCTTGAGTTCAGACACACCCGAAAGTATGTTTGAATCCCTCAAACCAAGGCTCTGATACCAACTTGTAACGAACCAAAAATCAAAGGTAAAAAATTTATTTTTATTATAGTCAAATACATATATCTTCTAAATCAAAACATCCCAAAAACATGATTAATTAAAACATTTATCAGAGTTACGTACCAAAATCACATAATGCGGAAAACACGGGTGTGTGCGCTGCGATCCAACTGAGCCCTTCTTTTCCAAAACAATGATACCAGAAACCACAAACAAAATTGTAAGCACGAAGCTTAGTGAGTTCCCCAGAACATACCCCACTCAAACCACATAACCACATAATCCATATTAGCTATAACAGCTACATAAACCATATCAATCACATAGCCATACATATAAACATATATGGATGTCGTAGGCTCCCCCAGGGTCTTACTCCAGGATGTCATGGGCTCCCCACATGGTCTTACACCTAAGTGCAATGGGCTCCCCCATGGTCTTTAATAGGAATGGCATGGGCTCTCCAAATGGTCTTAGATCCAAGTGTCATGGGCTCCCCCCATGGTCTTTAATAGGAAAGCAATGGGCTCTCCACATGGTCTTACATTCGGGTTCCATGGGCTCCCCTATGGTCTTCCATGCAAGTATCACAAAGACAATTAGCATACCACATACCACATAGTCAATCAATACCATATAATCACTAGCATACCACATATACATGCATACAAGACATATCAGTAGTGAATCTATAATAAACACTACAACTAACTAAATGGGCTGGCCTTGGTGCCTTAGACCCATTGGTATGGTGAGAAGACTCACCTCGCACTACTGAAGTCCCATGGACAAAACTCTACCTGCTTGTTGAAAGATTCCCGAACTGTCAACATCAAAACAACACCCAATTAATAATTGGGTTCCAATACATAACCATAAGTCCATGATTGGGGTGAAAATACTATTTTACCCTTAACCTAACTTGTCCAAAACCAAAGTCGAAACATACACGCTGAAAAGCGTAAAATCCCAATACTCAACCAAGGCCCAACGTATGGCCCAGTTTCCCAAACCTCTACATGGACTTATCTTGAGGCCCAACCATTTATTCTAGTCCAAACAATTGGCATTCCGATGGTCCAATATCTCATAATCATCAAGGCCCAATTATGGCCTACTTATGGCCTAATTTTCCAAATTAGGCCCAAGCCTTTCCAATGGGCCTTATCCTAAAGCCCAATAATTTCCTTAGTCCATAAATATGTTCCCAATTGACCCACAACAGCTTAGTCCAATAAATGGCCCAACAAGAAGCCAAACCTAATTAGGTTTTTTCACATAAAATGACGATTAGGGTTAAGTGTTCCTACTTATCCCATTAAGAACTTAATCCATTAAGTCCACCACTCCACTAGTCCATACATACAATGTGGTCGGGTGTAATTCAAAATTCTAAATCCAACTGTCCAAACGCAGGTCCCGATTAATCCAAAATACGTATTTCCAAAATTAGGGTTTCTAAACCCTAATTAAGGTTTCCAACCCAATCGTGTGCCAATTAATCCAAATTAGGTTTTTAGGTTAATTAGGGATTCAGTGGGTCCATTAGGGTTAAACAAGTCGGGCACTACCCACTAGCACCACGAGTAGTGGAGGTCAATGGCAACTCATGACGGTGGCCACCACCTTATGGTGGTGGTTATGATTCTAATCCAATCAAGTCCAAGCATCCCAAAAGCAATCTAAACGCAAGCAAAAACACACCGCTACCCAGCACGGCGGCTGGTGGCGGCAGAAGGTGGCAGCTACCACCTCACAGTGGTGGTTATGAGTTTTCTTCAGGTTTTCTGTCCAAATAACATACATACAACACGTCATCAAAGGAAATATACACTTAATATAACACACCCACACAGCCACTATTGTGGTGGTAAGCAGTGATCGGAGGTGCTAGCCACCACCTCACGGTGATGGTGGTAGGTCTTTCCGGCCAAACCTTCACACTTTCGAGGTACACAACCAAAAACAGTAGCATATATGCTTATATATGACAATACGAATAGAACCACCCACCTGGTGGTGTGCAGCGATCGAAGAATATCGGTCACAGCAGAACAGTCGCATAGCGGCGGCGGCCACGTTCAATGCAACAGTGGAGGAAAAAGTGAAAAAGGGCAACTGGAGCGTAGAAAAGTAGTTGCTCGGAATGGCAGCGGCGATGGGACGTCGGAAAGAAATGGAGAAGGAAGATGGTGGTGTGAAACCCTCCGAGTATAGCAGCAGCAGCCTCGCTTCATGGCTTCCGGCGACTCACGTGAAGATCTTTGTTGTTCACGACACCACTGGCGGCAATAGGGTTGTTGTGGTGGTGCTCGTCCACACGTAGTGGAGGAGCAGGGTGGCGGTCGGACTCAACAAAGTCGGCGGATGGAAAGGCTCCTCAAGGGGTGGCGGCCAGAGAAAATGCTTTAGGGTTAGGGTTAGATGGTGCAACGAGAGGGAACAGATGGCACCGGCTTAATCCCGCTCCTTCCAAACTTCCATTCACTTTTGTTACATCTAGTCCCTCCTCACTAGATCTTCTTCAAACTAAGCCCCATAATTTACCCTTTAGTCCCTGCCCTCAAGAATCTATTCAATCTAAGTCCATAATTTACCATTTATACCCTGCCTTCTAAAATCTCTTTCATAATAAGTCCAATACTTACAAAACACCCCGTGTCTTCTAAAAATCTTTACAAAATAAATCCCGAAATTAACCCCCAAAAGACTAAAATATATCATTTGGCTCCCTGAAACCAACACTCCGCTAAATATTATTGATTTGACTATATAATAATAATAATATTTACATCTCGGGGCTTTTGAGTTTATTATTTGTTTTATTAATTTTAAACGGAATGTTACATACTCATTCATGAGGGTATTATTTAGCTTTTGCACAGATAAATGTAGGTGAAAATGATACAAAGAAATTAATGCAACATGCTATACTTAACAAAAAAGAAAAATAAGTTGTTATTTTTGTATTTATAGAGTATTATAATAATTTTGTAATAATTAATTAGTAAATTATTTGAATACCCTATAAGTAGCTATTTTTACCATGTTTGACATAAATGGTGTATACTATGTAATATCAATCACAGGTTATATCAAATGAAGTCGTTTGTGAGGCAGTGTCTCAAAGTGTGCTCTATATAAAACTACACATCTTTTAAAGTAGTAGAACCACCAAGTCAGTTAATAGGAATTACATCGAAGCTCGTCATTTGATACAGGCAAGAAGTCGACCAAATGAAGATTAGTAGCAGATAAGTCAAGAAGTTGGCCAAATGACCCTTCACGACGTTATTGAGATTTTCCTTCATCTGTTTTTGTTGGTCGAAATCAATTGGAATACTAATAAAAGATGGTTCCTTTCTTCATGTACATAGGGAATTTCGTGACAATATGAGGCATAGCAAAATAATCCAATCAAATGTGTTATATTATCATTATAAATAGTGTTTTCCCAATAATCACTTAAACATTAGTTAGTGATCAATTCTTTGGGATCATGATTATCACATCCCCAAAAAATTTCCTAGTATATATATACTAGGTGTGAGACCCATGTATGATGTATTACATGAGTTTATTTAAAAAAAAATAAATATGAAATTTTAACAATTTGAAAAGTTTGAATTTGTAATAAAAATGAAATTTTTTTTGAATTATTAAAATTAATGAGGCTTTAATATATTGAATACATTACATATATACATCATTTTTAATAAATACCTTACATATATATTACCTTACACATTAAATGTTGAATTTTAATTTAATAAAATGAAAAATACAATAAAATGACAAGTGGAAAATAATTAATTCAAAAATTTTACAAAATGTCATGTGTCCAAATGAATGAGAGGAGGACATGTGGCAAAAAAACATTCATTTATTAGAGTAGACTAGGTGTGAGACCCATGTATTACATGGGTTTATTTAAAAAAATTAAATATGAAATTTTAATAATTTGAGAATTTTGAATTTATAAGAAAAATGAAAAAACATTTAAATTATTAAAATTAATGAGACTTTAATACATTTAATACATTACATATATAAATCATTTCTAATAAATACCTTACATATTAAATGTGAAATTTTAATTTAATAAAATGAAAATTACAATAAAATGACAAGTGGAAAATAGAAAATTCAAAAATTCTAGAAAATACCATGTGTCCAAATGAAGGAGAAGATGACATGTGGCAAAAAAAACCTTCATTTATTAAGGAGGATGATATATATATATATATATATATATATATATATATATATATATATATATATATATATATATAGAGAGAGAGAGAGAGAGAGGTTTAAATGTTTCCAGCAACTATTGTGTACATGGATGCACCAATGAGAATTGAGAAAATAATAAATCATATAAGGGTATTATTGTAATCTTTGCATATTTATTTATGGTGGATAATTAATATATTTATTATCTCTTTAAATATTGGATATCAAAGTCAAATAGCCGTATCCTTTTTCTATGGTAGGATTTAATCGTCGACTCCTCCTCCATCTGTCGACTCCTTCGCCTCCATCTGTCGATTCAATTCATTAACCCTAATCCGTTGTTAACTAACGTCTTTTATAAGGTAACTGTGACAAACTGAAATTTTCATTCTAATCAAACCATATCAAGCCAATAGAAGTAGAGCAGTTGCAGTGAAAATTCAGACTTATGGTATAAGTTTGGCAATTTTCGGGGTTTTACACCTAAGGAGTTATTAGGAGAGTGGATGCACTAGGATTTTGTGCAACACTGTAATTCCATTTCCCTAGATCATTAGAATCCATTCCGAGAATAGAAATATTTTCTGCCAAAAATCTCAGGACTATAAATAGAATTCTGAACCAAATTGGTTCATTAGTTGAATTCCAATTAGAGAAAAGCCAATTTCTCTCTCACGGATCTTCGGGTTTTTATCCCAGATTGTGAGTATACTTCTCTAGTTGTTTTATACTACTTGTTATAAGCTTAATAACATAGATTGCTTGCCAAATAAGTGAGATCCGGGAGTTTACCGCCCAAGAACGTTCTTGGGGAGTAAACTCCATTTTAAGGTCCTTAAGGGTTCAAATGACCCTCAAAGCTTTAGAACTCGAACTAGAAGCCTTAAACGCATGCTTTATACCAACAAAACCATTAGAAATCATAGCTAGAAGGGAGTTTACGGCCAAGAAGCTCCTTAGGCCGTAAACTCCATGTTTTAGGTGCCAAAATGCCTTAAAACTTTCCCTAAGGCTTAGACTTTATTTTTGGCATGTACTCCTAAATGTTTAGAACCTAGAAAACTCATGGAAACACAAATGTGGAAGAGTTTACGGCCAAGAGTATTTCTTGGGCCGTAAACTCCTTTAAAGGGGTCAAAGGACACCCTAAATCTTTCCTTAGGCCAAGAGACTATTTGGGCATGTACCTAAATGTATTATGGACTAGCTAAAACACTTAGAACCCCATTAGTGAGGGAGTTTATGGCCCAAAGAGTTCTATGGCCGTAAACTCCATAAAATGGTACATATTGGTGCCATAAACCCTCCTAAAGCCAAGTACTAAAGCCTAGAAATGTTCCTAGTTATTATAGAGACTTGAAAGCACCATAAGAACCCTCCCAAGGGAGTTTACGGCCGTAAACTCCAAGGGAATAGGGTCTTTGGTCCGTAAACTCCCCAAAGGAGTCAATATGGTGCCCAAAAACTTGTTTAAGCCTAGAAACAATTCCCCACTAGAGTTGTGATAATTCTAAGCTCCATTTAAGCCTTGGTTGAGAGTTTACGGCTAGGAGCTTACTCCCCTGGGCCGTAAACTCCAATGAATATGGTCTTTTGACCTTAAACTTCCATTAGGGGCATTGCACTCTTTTGTTGCAACCCATTAGCCTCCTAGCACTTGACCAAAAGTGTTGTCCTCGCGTTAAATGTTTATACTTGTATAATTAGTGATTAAATCTCTAATTATTTATATACATATGTCTTCATATGTAATTAGGATCATTGTGTGTGTCTAAGTCTTCGCTTGACACCAAGCACTTGTCCGATCCTTCCGTACGATAACAGCCCGTTCAATTCCAGTCACTTACTGCAGGTGAGTTCATACCCCTTAACTAATGTTTTAAACTATTTTAAATGTTTTATGGGGGGGATACAACTAGAATCATGCTAGTATTATATCAATCACATGCGATTAATAAGTAGAATTACGCTAGTTATTACATCAATCACATGTGATTAATATACAGCATTCAAAAGATTTGGCTACTCATTAGCCGTTTTACCAAACAGTTTCCTTCAAATGATTTTTATAAACATTTTATATGTTTTAAACTCCTTATTACACTGTACCTCTTACTCTGTATATCATATTTCAAACTTATTTACAACTGTGTTTCAAACAAATGTTCCTTATACTTAAATTGTTTTATCAAACTTATGCCTTCAAATTGTCTTATAGATTGACATCAAGTCGATCTTTTCTTAAAATAATATTTATATTTCAAATGTCTTACAAAACTTATTTATGCTTTTGTATTATAAATTGCATGCCTCTATATGTATAGTTATATAAGAAATGTTTAAAAGACTTAGGAAGGCTATCCACCCTATTTCCTTTTCGCGCCTTGAGATGTGGTCTGGTGGGATATCGAATACTCGTCTGAAGGTCGTTTAAATATTAGTTATATATCATGTGTACATATAAAGTCATAAAAGGTCCTTCCAGTTCATCCTATGCCCTTGGGTAGCAAGGGTATACATCCATGTCCATACGTACCACTTAGATTACTAGTAAGCTACCATATGGGTAGTTCAGGAAGATACTAGAACCATTACTAGAACGCGATATCATACAATGAGTCAATTCATTCATGAGTCAATACTTTCTAGAACATTACTGTACATTACATATACAACTATACTAGGACGAGAACATATACAACTATACTAGGACGAGAACATATACAACTATACTAGAACGCTTACATTACTATACTTGCTAGGTAGAGAGCACGTACATTACAGCTAGAACAGTTCATTACATTACATATACGAGAATACGTTATTTACTGGGATTTAAATCGGAGCATGACTTAAAACCTCATGACTTGAGTTGCGGCCAGAGTCTCTTAGAGGGGGAGCGTTGAGTTTGCGTATAGATCTATGTTGGATTGACAATCCTACACCTTGCCGCTAGCTACAGCCGGACCTGCAGGTCTGTGGGTGCCAAACGTCATTCCGTTATTACAATCATTCGTATGTTGTTGTTACTAGTCGATAGTATGGTGCAATTTATCACAGAATGCCTTAGCCTAAAATCTGGTTTAAGGTAGTTAGTACGGTAGTAGTCCTTTTAGAGCTACGTTTTAGTACTACGTTAATTTTTCCATTACATATTTTTAGTGATAACCTCACTTAAACATAAATGTACAAACTATATTTTTGGATAATGATAGTTATACTTTGGAAAATACATACTCTTACAAGAGACACACACACAGAACAATTAGGTCTTGGTAGAAGACACCTTCACATACTAGAAGGAATCATAGGGATTCTAGGGTTTTTCAAACACTTACATTTCATATACACTTACAAATTCTTACAATACATAGACTTACAAATTCTTACATACAAATTAAGACACATAAATACTTATGATCTCACCAGCTTCAAAGCTGATACTCGCTTTCAAAATTACTTGTATCCTCAGGTCATCATAGACAGGTACCGATGCAAGGAGAAAGGAAGATGGAGCTTATTCAAGACTTATCTTTCATTTTGATTTATGCTTTAGTGTTTATCAAAATTTGACAAAACACAATTGTATAATAATTATTTTATTAATGCAATGGATGATGTTGTTGCTTGTTTACTACTTTACATTGTTGTTGATATTATACATGACGTCCTCTGCCCCAGAACGTTTCCGCCGTTCTTGGTTTTGGGGTGTGACAGTATCGCATTTTGCTTTACAAATCTCTCAAATTATTGAAACTGATGGCTAACGACTGGACGGAGGTGTGCCGGAGAAATCAACAGGCGAACAAGAAAATTACATCCTTCTATGTATCAAAATTACTACATGACACCACCAACGACATGCTATACAACGCTTTTCGGAAATATAGGAAACTCGTCGATACATACATCCCGGGGAGGAAAGACAAAGGAGATTCATACTTCGCGTTTATCAAATATGAAGGTGTCAAAGATATTCAAGTATTATTAAAATCACTAAATCAAGTAAAATGTGGTCACTGTATCTTGAAGGTTAATATCGCTAAATATGAAAAGAAAGCCAATCCCAGATTGGCGGTAAAACCAGGTAGTTGGACGTGTGTTTTTTTTGCTAAATACTACTTTCTATTTTGTGGAAATTAATAATTACACCAATGAAAAGCCTAGACCAAAAAAAGTTGTTTTTATAGCTAGTAATTTCTTTAATTTTCATGATGTTTCTAGTTGCTACCAGAGGCTATAATTGCATGATACAATTAAAATTTTAACATAAATTCAACGATGCATCCTTTTTTCTTTTTATCATAAAATGGTTTACCGGAAGTATAAAGTTTGTGATAATCTGGGCTGTCAGAATATGTTAAGGTAAACAATATACTATTTTGTTAGAATTATAGTAATATGTTTATACTTGTGTTGAAATATTCTCTTAGAATTAAAGTATATACTACTTTGTTTTTGATAGCTAACTATTATAAATTTGTCTTTGATGAAAAGGGTTAAGCTGAGATTTTTTTTCATATCAGAATGTAAACACATGTTCATTCTATGAGAATATAAATATTACATAAAACATGTTTGCTAGTAATTTTGACATAATATATTTATACATGCTTTAGAATGTTTATGCACATAGAAGAAAATACTATGATTTAAGTATATTATGTAATGTATTTTGTTATAATTTATTTATATAAATGCATTCTGTTAGAATGTCTTTTGAGAATATTTGTTAACAACAAATATATTTGTTTAACTGGTAATACTAACGAGTAATGTATCTTATTCTTTCATAATTACATGGAGAAAGAATTCAATATTGATCATACAAGAGAAATATTTGTAATCGAGTTCAACAACAAGTATATATGCGAAGATCAAGTGGATTATATTCAAGAATGCTATTTTTTTAAAAATTATATTCATTTTTGATGATATTCTATTAGAATATGTATGACTATCTTAAATTATATAAGAATATTAGTTTGTAATCATATGTATGAATTTGTATTTTATTTTCAGATGTGTATTAAGAATAAAATCATAGACCCAAATTGGATGTAT
This sequence comes from Lactuca sativa, assembly GCF_002870075.4. Lineage (NCBI taxonomy): Eukaryota > Viridiplantae > Streptophyta > Magnoliopsida > Asterales > Asteraceae > Lactuca > Lactuca sativa. The sequence goes on along the minus strand of NC_056627.2, from coordinate 251,347,839 downwards.
ATGAATAATATCTAGAATTCTTAAATCAAGTTAATTATCAAAAATATCTTTATTGGAAATATATTCTGCAAGAATAAAATCGAAAATATATTACTAGTTTATGGTTGACATTCTATCATCCTGACAGAATAAAATCGGATTTTTAAATTTGAATTAATTTAAAATATTCAGATTTTTAAAATATAAAGGAATTAGTTCTCCCTAAAAATCCAAAAATTTCATTTTTTCATATAGGTTAATTGACTAAAATGCCCTTATACTAAAATTTGTGTGATTATATGGTAATGTTACCCTATTGTAATATTATAGACTCTCATATCATAACCTTTGATTATATTCCATCCGGTGGTGTAGATCTATGCATTCTGACACAAAATAATTAGTAAAACCAAAATAATATAAGCCTATATAGCTAACCCGTGGTCCCGTTTTTTGTTCGGTGCAGTCTCTCATGCGGTACCGCCATACTACATATCCTCTTTCCGAGAGCCCTCCAACCATCCTATTATCTCTTCCATATCAAGAAAAATTAATTTAGTAATTTAAACTTATTAAATATAAAATTTAACCTTTATTTTTCATTTTATGTAATAATTTAAAAGGTTTATAATTTAAGTTTGAATATCAAATTTAACATTTCGATATTTCCAAACAGAGATTTTGTGTCTCTGCTTTAAGAAAAAACTAGATTATGACCCGCGTGAAACGCGGGCAATGATTAAACATATCACATTAATAGGTGGCTTTGTCTTATGTTGAATTTTAATAAAAAAAAATGTTAGTTAGATTCATTGTTAGAGTTTTTGAACCAAACTTAGTAGATAAAAATATTTAGTATTTATATTAGAGCAATTTGGTTTTTTAATACAGTAATTTTTGACATAAATAATCTATGTGATCTTTGTTTTATCACAACATAATGCGACTTCTTGATTAAAACATGTTGTGTAGTTGTTTTATGAATTAAGTGTGTTCGGCGTACCAACCCTCATGGAGATTGATATGGCTCTTCTCATATCGGCCATGTTACCGACAACATTAAATTTTGCAAAGAAATTCAATAAACATTACAAATAAAGTGAATTGTCATAACCATAAACATCAAATTCATACATTGTAACTTGGTGGATTTTAAAGTATTTTTCCTTATAAAAATTAAAATATGATTTTTTAGACTACACCCAATTACATATACATATCTTCCGATCATATAAATTATTACAAAAAAATGTTATTAACAAAAATATAATATTAGTTTCATAAGTTGCAAAAGGTTAACACTAATAAATAATAATGAGCTTTCACAAATCTTATATTTTGGTCGGTACATCCAACTAACAAATGAAATTCGGTTTAGATGTTTGATTCAAGAAGTGCATCCATTTATAATGTTTACCAGTTTTGATTGTTTCCACTTGGATGTGAACATTAATATTCTTGTTGAGAAATGGAACTTCAAATGCACTCTACATAGCCAAATCAGCAAACATGACAACACAAAAAGAAGCCTAACTTGGCATATAACCAAATTTCTAGCAAATTTCAATATTTTAAGGTTTTGTTGAACAAATTTTTCAATTTATCAGAATTTTATTTTTTTACAACCTTATATGAGTAATTGCATATAAAAATTACAATATTGTGAAATTGCATATAATTTACATGTTTGCCTATTGTTTTGGAGGTACCCGACTACTTGGATATATACTATTATTTGATTAATTAGTGCATAAATTACATCATAGAATATGAAATTTAACGATTGTTCAAATTCATTTACACTTGATTTAACAATAGAAAATAGACAAATTTATAATCATGAAAGTATGCTTAATTCAACAAATTTGTTATTAAAATTAATAGAAAACTAAGTTTCTTGAAGAAACATTGATGGACAACGTGTTTGACCAAACATTGGTCAAGATGACGTAAACAATTTGATTTAAGGGTGGAAAAGGTATAAGTGAAATACAATCAAAAATATTTATTGCTTTAGATGATGAAATAAAGATTCTCTTTTAAACATAGAATTCAATCTTCTATTTTGTATATGTAAATGTCATACACTTGGGTTGCGGTGACTTCGTAGGACATGTGGAAGATATGGTGGATAACCTATTGACTCATGTTCAAATCATCGCACTACTCAGCCTCTGTGGCCATAGATTTTCGCGTGCAGTGACTCCGTGTCATGAGGCATAGCCTCATGTTCGCAGCGGGGGATTAGTCGGTGCGTGGCCCGGAAACCCTCGTTAGGGAAGTTCCCTTTCCAATAAAATGTAAAAGTCTTAGTCTTTGCCTCTCTCTAGTGTCATTGTAATGGGTTTTATTATTTAAATCTGGAAAATTGTGGATATCATTAATATCTAAAAAATAATAATATTTCAATGGTAAATGTTTACTAATAAAATTTTCAATAAATTCACAAGATATTGTAAATTATTGTTTTAGAACGGTTAAAAGATTTATAAAACTTTATAATTTCATAAAAAGTTGTAGTTTGCTAATATTTATATTGAAGTTGTAATGAATAACATTGTAACAATGTTGACAAATTCACATTCAAACGGAATAATAGAGTAAAAAATGATTAAAATTCTAAATTCATATGAGTTTAAACCCAAAAGACAAATAGATGAATAATTCAACATTTCATAAAACCCAAAAGGTATTTAAATGATCAAAATTCTAACCCAAAAAATGAATAGTATTAAACAAAGTAATCAAAAAACAAACCCAAAAACCAAATGGTATGTAAACATAATATGAAATCAATTGTACTCAAATCACTCAACTACTCATATAAAATCACGAAAATCATATATTATTTTTCTTTATTTGGAATTAACAGTTTTTGTTTACATTCTAGTACGATCTGCGATTTATGTTAATGATCGTTTGGTTGAGGACATTGTCTCCATATTATCAACATCGTAAACACATTCCAAGTTGTGTTTTAATACTTCATGTCTAGACATTTTTTAAAGGATATCCACTTAGTTAGTGGACATGTTACAATATTTTTATCAAGATTCGAAGTCGGTGTGACGTTATCACCAGTAAATGAAACTGCATCCTAAATACAGAAAATAAATTCATATGTCAATCTAAAAGTTAATAATATTTAAAGTATTTAAAATATTAGATTTAGTTATATTATATTTAAAACCTTTAAATTTAATGTGTCTTGACATCCGAATTTCGCCGATAAAACGTTAAACGAATCAGATTACGACGCCTATAATACATAAACATATGTTAGTTGATCAACTAAAATATAAAAAACGAATCTAATAAGTGTAGTGTTTGTAGTATGTTTCGTAAAAGAATGTTTCCTGTTTGATGTTAATTTTTTTTCAATTCAAAAGTGATTTTATTATCAACATTGAAGTTTGAGATTGCATAACCATCAACATTGTTCTTCAAATTATAATGAGAAATTTGAATTTTGAACGACAACTTTTTATCCAAAAGTAATTTCAAATCAGACGGATAAATCTTCATATTACCCTCCTAAAAATGAAAAAACTAACAGTTATAAAAATAGACAGAAAAAAGTAAAAATTAGTTTTATGTAAATGAAGTTAATATCGATAAACTCATTAAACTTTTGAAGCAACTCTAGTGTGTTTTTTTTTCCAGAAGTTTCTTTGCGTCACGATCAAATAACGTAAGTGACATCACGCCGGTAAAGTCTTGTACTATAATGGTGATTTTGAAACTAAAACCATTGATAGAAACAAATTCAATAATATAAATTTTGAAAATTTAATCGAAGATTATAAAAATATGTATAAAAGAGTTATTGAAAACCTTAGAACAACAGATACGTCTTTGTTCATGCAAGTTGAAGTGTAACAATAAAAAAAAACTTCTTTATCCTGCTTTTGATCCGTTCCACTAGCTTTGTTCATTTTATATGTGATATACTGGAAGATAAATTATGAATAATATTGATTTTAATTTTGACTCTTAAATATTTTGCTGATTTAATGGGATTATATTAGATTTTATTGCACTACAAGAAAAAAGGCATTTTACGACGCTCATTGCGCGTCGTAAAAGGCTCAGACGACGCGCAAATGCGTGTCAAGGAAGGCCCTGTCATAAAGAGAGACGACGCGCATTTACGACGCTCATTTACGACGCGCGTTTACGACACGCAATGCGTATCAAGGAAGGCCATGTCATAAAGGAAGATGACACGCATTTGCGTGTCGTAACCTTACGACGCGCGTGTTAATGACACGCATTGCGTATCAAGAAATCCCCTGTCAAGAAAGGCCATGTCATAAATGAAGATGACACACATTTTTGCGTATCGTAAATTTAAATGTTTAAAAAAAATAAATTTATATATTTATTAATTTTTAAATTAAATTTGCATTTAATTTCTCATAATAGAAATAAAATACCATATACAAAAAATACAATCCATTGCATAATATAAAATAAATTTTCATACTCAAAAAATAAAATAAATTACACAAATTGTAATGTCATACAAAGAATCATGCAAATGTTAAACAAAAATAAAACATTGCTAACATGGGTTATACATTCCTATAAAACTAACAAATAATCATACAACTCTTTTTCTTACTGGAAAGGAATGTCAAACATGATTACAAGTCTCCCTTAATCTTGATTACTCACCTGCTTAAGTAGAATGTTGTTGTTGAGAAGGTTACCTAGCAACAGAGAAAAACACAACACCTCTCCCACAATCACAACATCATTTACAGAGAAAGGTTGTCAATTACTTTCATTAAGACTTTCATTCAATCACAAAAATATTAAATAAAAGGGTGAAACAGTAACTTACTTGTGATAAGTTGATCTCCCTTAGAGCAAACATAGCTAAAGCATTGAACAAGACCCTATTTCCCTCTTCTTTTAAAGTTTCCAAAATGTTTAGAATGCTCTCCTTACTCATAATATATAATCAGTAATCAGATTGAATTATATATTATGAGTAAGTAATAAAGTACATGTAACACAATAAAGTATTATTAAGGAACTTATGAGTTCAAATATTATTTTTTACACTCAGATGCCAAAATATTTTATGTTATTCTTCTACAAGTTGAGAACCAACTCAAACATGAAAGATAATAGTCCATCTGGCAGCTTTTGATGACATGGCAAATGAAATTTCTCAGAGATAGAATAATACAGGTGTTACAAACTTATATCCAAATTTAAATTAAATAAAAAGAGAAAACTGTAAAAACAAATTATATCCAAGGTAATACACCATACAACAAAATAGCAAAGTCCATCAGTATTTTTCAAAAAAACACCGTTTTCTTAATTATTAGAACACATTAGGAAAGCTTTATACTCTTTGATTTAAGAAGCTAAGTAAACTATAAGAAATCCACAACAAAAAGAAACTATAAGAAATCCACAACAAAAAGATTTGAAACTTACCTGTCCAGTAAGAAGAGGGGTATCAGCAACAAGCTTGAAAGCAACAGGCCTTGGAGTACGCACAGGCCAAGCCTGCAAATAAAAGGTGCATCAAGTATAAAAGAGAACAAGGAAACTGATATTAAAAACAAGAACTTTGATCATTAGAATAAAAGAGAGAGAGAGAAAAATAGAGAGGGAAGAAATGGAATGGAATGACTCATTCCATTCCATTCCATTCTATATTCCAACCTTTACCTTGTTTTCTTATCATTATCAGTTGTATCTACACCTCTTTCATTTCCTGCAAGATTTATGAACGAAGAATGACATGTGATCGTGAAGATTCCTCATTTGCATCTGTTGTCCCTGTGATTGTAAATTAGTAAAAAAGTACAGAAAACATGAGAATTTAATCATTTATATATTGAAATTTGTTAAATATGAGGAATGATATAACTTACAAGCAAACGATCCCAAACAAGGTGACCATCATTTGGTTTGAGGTGATAATAAGAGCATCCAAAAGCAACAGCAGCCACACCAATGTAAAAGCATGTCCAACCACAAAGCTCACCTTGTAGACTTAGGCATTTTATACCAGGCAGAATCAGGGGCAGTATAAACCTGAGAAGTGGATGCTACTTTGTTTAATTGTAGTTATCACTATTATATAGGTCATCCATAAAAGTTAAAAGGTACACCAAAAATTCTCTTACAATTTTGGTCCCCAAAAATTCTCTTACAATTTTGGTCCTTTGAAATTTCTTGTAGAGTTTCAGTCCTTGTTCTAAGTAAGATGACCATTTTTGGTCCCTGAGTATTGCTGATCTTTTCAATTTTAGTCCCAACTCATTTTACTTGGAACGAAGAGTAAAAACGTTACAAAAACCTCAAATAACGATCAAATTTGCAAGAGAATTTTGTAGGACCCAAATTGAACAAAATCAGCCATACTCGAGGACCAAAAATGTAATTTTTGCAAAAATAAGTGAGAGAAAGCACCTTAATTTCCTTCACTTCAAATTCTTGGGTGTGTGACAAACAAGAGTTACCATAAGTTTCTGAGGCCAAACTTGACCCATTCAATCTGGGAAAAAAAATATGCAAATTGCCAAATTACCATATTATCCCTCAAAAAGAAAAATAGGAATGATGCAAGTGCAACACTCTTACAAGTCACTATCGAGATACAATGCAAAATGATTTCCCCCACCAAGCGCTAAATACTCAGTTGAACAAAGAGTAAAATACCGATTCACCCCTAATAAATGCACAATTAACATAATAAATCCCAAATAAATATTAAAATTATAAAAGATTTTTTTATATATTATCAAGAAAATGCAGTACCTGTGGGGCGATATATAACAGGACGCCCTGGTGTATTTGTAAACACAAATGTATCATTCGATCCCTGTATAGTATTTACTCATCATAGTGAAAAAGGGTAGAAAAGTCTTTTGTCAACATATAGAGAAACGAACTTAATTAAACAATTACAAACCTGGTATCTTTTCTTTGTTGATGGTTTCAAAGGTGCCTCAACTAAACCACCAAACACTGCACCTTTACGATCTCCAATAACCTGAAAATGTTTAATCAAGTTTCAGTTAAAGGGTAAAGTTGACATTTTGCATAGTTACTGAAGACAAGACATTACCAGTAGACTTAACCCGGGGCAAAGATTGCTTCTTCTATATAAGGTTGAAAGAGATATGCCATGCCTCCATGTACTAACATATAAAAAAGATAATGATATATCAAGATTCAAGAATAATGTGAAACTGAAAATATGATGAAGATGAAATTTTACCTGTATAGTAAGACCCATTTCTTTCCTTGACTGAGAACAGGGAGTGCAACATAAAGATCAGAACGTGTATTTTCTGTCATAAGTTGTGAAGGTTCTGACATTTTTGGAAGTTTATCAGAAGGAAAATCTGAGAACAAGAGCCTCAACAAGTGCTCCAGTTCCACCAACAGGGTATTCTAAACTACAACCTGGTTTATACCATTCTGCAAACATATAAATCTGCAAATATGTGGATATATATACAGGCAAAAGATTAGACATTTAGAGAACTATAAAATATGAAGGAATAGAATGGATTCTGTTTGGTTGGAATGGAATGGATGAGGACATGTGGTAATGAAATAGCCCATTCCATTCCTTCCTCAATTCCATCATACCAAAAAGTAAAACTACCTTAAAAGAAACTTTTTAATGTATGATATGATTATGTACCATTTCTGCTGAAAGAACACCATCGGATTTCACTCCAGCAAGTAAGAAAGACAAAAGATCCACCCAATTTCTAATGAAAGGATCTTTGAGTCCCAATGAATCAACTATTTCTGAAAAAGGGCGTAAAAGCTTTGTGGCACCAAGAACACCTTGAGGTCCCATTTTTGCAAATGATTTTAGGAGTGGATATGCATATCTAACTCCAGCAGTAGAAACAACTCCCAAATCACCTCGAATAGATAAAGGTGGCAAAGCCATGGCAGCTGCGTATTGTACTGTGGGGTATTCCTTCTTGATTTTAGATGTCACTTGGATCCATGATCTTCCTGCATATATATACATGACCATAAATTATTATATGACTTTAAAGTTGAAAAATGATATCAACTTTAAAAAGGTTAAATGCAAGAAAACTTATTTACAGATTATATAGAAAAACTTATTTCTATCATTACTCATGATTTTGTTATTTTTCAAAACAAAATAATAACTTTCAAATCATACATCCAAACACCCCCATTAGCATTAAACCAATTCATAATCGTTTATCTACTAAAATAATTATAGTCAACATATTTATTCAAACAAGGAACCAAAAAGACCTTACCCTCGATAACAAGCCCATAGTAAAGCATAAAAATCAAGTTGTTCCATGGAGAACATGTCACTTGTTCAAGCAACACCTACAAATATATAGATCAAATCGCGAATTAGGTGTCATATAATTCAGTTGTAAGATTGTAAATTTCCATTGTTATCCTTATTATCAAAGGTTCTTAGGATACCTTTTTGGCAACTGTTGTCGTGTCTTTTTTGCCCTTGAACAACTTATCCAACAATAAGTGGTAGAAATGCCCAAATGGTCCAAGATATGCACACCCAAAAAGCTACAAACACTCCCGCATTAATATTCTATACTGATTCTTTTATATATATATATATATATATATATATATATATATATATATATATATATATATATATATATATATATATATATATATATATATATATTTGACTGGTGCTTTTTCATTTATTGCAGAGAGAATAAGTTATGTGACTTTCATATCCTGATATTTTATATGTGACACCCCGACCTTACGGATACTGTCATTTATTCTTAGTATTCTTTAATTCATTAGGAATGGTGAAAAGTTTAACAGCAGAACATGGTAACCTGCTATCTGGTAACACCAATGGTTCCTAAGTGCAAATCAAGAAAATAAGAGCAACAAATATCGCAGGTTTCTCTCCCTCCTTGAAATTGAGCACAAGTCTAAAACAAAAGAAATATGATGAAATTGAACACAGGGCCTAAATTCTTTGAGAAATTTTCAGAATTCAATGAAGAACCATACATGTTCAACAGAAAAATCATAAATCAAAACCTACGTATTATCAAAAAATTGGACCTGATGAGAAGAGGAAAAAGGAAGAAGCGTACCTGATGAGAAGGGGAAGGAGACTTCAAAAAATTGGAACAGATGAGAAGAGGATCGTCGACGATTGGTTGTTGCGGGAGAAGAAAATTGGCGTTGAAGTAGGAGAAGAAACGATGGAGTCGCTGATTTCTTCCTTTGGTAGGGCAAGGGTATAATTGGAAACCCTTCTCCCTTTCTTCCTCCTTTCTCAGTCAGTCGATTTTTTTCCATCTTACCCGATTAGATTAAGCTTTCCGAGTCAAATACACAAATTTAGTTCATCAAACGTCTTTATCTGACCGGGTCATCAAAAAAAGTCGTTGATGTCTGAGATTCGATACCTTGAACCAAGAAATCCCTAAATCTCTATGAGATAGGAGCGCCGACACCTCGATCGATTTTGTTGAGAAGCATCGAGCATAACACTAAATCTTTTGGGAGTCGCAGTCGCATGCCAGGAGAAGTGAATGTGATGTTGCAGTGGTCTGTTAGAGATAGACAGAAAGGAGGGACATGGATGGAGGAAAAGGGTGGCCTGGTGGTTCTAGGGTTTTTATACAAATGGTGGTGTTAGTAACCAACGATGGTGATTGACCATGGAGTTTCGAGACCTTGACTTTAATGGAGCTATTGTTCTACTTGATATGGAAATCACTCTAAATTTGTAGTTGTAATACAGCTCTTCTATTGATTGAGAGGCTAAGAAAGTACTTGAGGAACTGAAGATCGAGGGAAGTAGATGAAGGGTTTTTGAACTGAAACTGTAGTTCCAACAATAGTCATGGTTCCAAAAACTGTACCCCTTTGATCAATTTCATGGCCTGGTGACCAAAAAACCTTCGATTTCACTAAGAACCGGAACCCTAGTTCCAACAATAGTCGATTTTTGGTATTTGATTGAGAGAGAGAGAGAGAGAAGAACGATTGAAAGAAGGTAGAGGAGAGCTTGGCGGGTTTTTAATTTTTTCAGAATTTCATTTCCCCCTTTCCCCCACTATTAAAGGATGGAACGCGCGTTCCATTAAAAAATATAAAGCGACATCCTTAGACGACGCGCATTTTATTATAGGTGCCCTCCGTGTTTTTTTTAGACACTAATTTAAGGGCGTGCAATAATGCGTGTCTTCTATCCTAAAATTTTTTGAAGAGATGACATTTTTCTAATGTCACTCTCCTTTGCGTAACATAGATCAATGAGCGTCGTATTTTGCGCGTCGTAAAAGGCCTTTTTTCTTGTAGTGTTGGTTAATACTTAATTATTGATATTCTTGTTTAACGCGATTTAAAAAAAATAAATAAATAAATAATAAAATATAAACGGGTTTGAATTTGGAAATCAAAAGCTATAAATAAGGGAGTTAAATTAGGAACAATATTAATTAGAGAAACTGATATCATGTATATAAATAAAATGATATATTTCAATTGATAAAATAATTACTGAATTTAAAGATGTTATAATTATTATAAATTCTATAATTAAATGTAATTTTGTTTGAATTTTATTTGGGGAAGATGATGTCAGCATTTTGATCTAATAGTATAAAATATAGGATTAAAACACAATCAAGAGCCCTGATTGTTTCATTGGTGAAATAAAGATTCTCTTTTAATAATATTTAAAGATGAGTTTTTTAAAAAAGAAAAAATTGAACAGGTTTGAAAACTGAAGCCAAAAACTATAAATAAGGGAGTTAAATTATGAACAATATTAATTAGGGTAAATGATGGTATAGATCGTCTAAAGATGGAGATGCTTGATTCAGTTTGTAGAAATTTGTGTGAAGCCAAAACACAAGTGTGATAATTGGAGATGCAAGTAAGAGGCAATACACAAATTCTAAGAATACATGAGAAAAAAGGAACCAACTTATGGTGCTACATTCTCTTATGAACACACAAAGCATCAATAGAAGCACAACCATTGACATGAGGACGAAAAGGATTAGGAATTATGGTTTAAAAGAAAAAAAATAAAGGAGAAAGATGGGGCGGCTATTCATGTTTTTGACAAGATTTATGGAGAAACCAATACTTAATATATATAGATACAATGATATGCTTCAATTGATAACATAATTGCTGATTTTAAAGATTCTATAATTAACTCGAATTGTGAAATATATTTTAGAAAGTATGATAGATTCTATAATTAAAGATTTTATAATTAAATATAATTGTGATTGAAATGTAATTGCTAAATTTAAAGATTCTATAATTAAATGTTTGATTTATATTTGGAAAAGATGATGTCAGCAATTTGATCTAAGGATCATATGATTGAAATACAATCAAGGGCCATGATTGCTTTATTGGTGAATTAAGGGTTCTCTTTTAATAATATTTAGAGATTGTGTTAGTAACCTAATTTTATCAACATAATTTAACCATAATTGTAATGTTCGAAGTCTATGAGTTTACTATTAGATTTTTTATATTCTCATAATATTTTTTATATATTTTTTTAATGAAATTATGGATTATAATTATAAAAAATCTAAATTTTAAAAGTTATAGTTAAAAATTAATTTTTGGGCATATATGTTTCAATTTCATTTTTTACATAGATGTTTTCTTTTATTTAATTTGTCTAATATTTATTGTCCAGTTTTAACTTTTGAAATTTCATTTTTTACATAGATGTTTTCTTTTATTTAATTTGTCTAATATTTATTGTCCAGTTTTAATTTTTGAAGTCTTTATTTTTTAATTTTGATCTTAAATATTTTTATTTGTATTATACATTATTTGATTAAACTTATAATAATGAAAAGATATTTAAAACATAATCAATTTGTGTATTTTACATCAAGTATTATAAATCAAAATTAAAAATATTTAATGTCAAAATTGAAGAATAAATAGTTCAAAAGTCAAAAGTAGACAATAAATATAGGATGGAGATAGTATATTTTAAAGGTAGTTTTATCAAATATCTCCATAATCAAAATACAGTTAACGAAATGGCCAGCGGTCATGACGATTAAGATATTCATACTTTGCTTATTGATACCACTTTTCACAAAACGTTTTCTTCTCCAATTTTTAACAACGTAGACAACATTTTTGTTAAAAATATTGATTAAATCAAGTAACAAGTTAATAAATAATGCATTTAAAAAAGTGTATTATAATACATACGAATAACAATTTAATAACATGATCATGCAAAATGAAGGACAGAATTTGTTATTACGTTATGAATTTAACCCACAAGTTAATCATTAATCCAATTCTAAACTTCCAGAAAACAACAAGAAAACTTAACATGATAAACGTTGAGAAGGAAGGAGCATATCATGGGAATCCGAAAACTCATTCATCAATAAGAACTTCAATCAAAATCAAAACGTATTCTGCATTCGGCTCTTACTCGATACCCCCATTATATTTGATTACCTGTGTCACCTTTCACCCATGTCCCCAACTCCTCTCACTCTTCTCTGCGCCCTTCTTCTCACGCTTCCCCTTGCCATCGTTTTCACCATTAACACCGACCTGACCACCATCACCACCACCGTTTCCCCACCACCCCAATTGCAAAAACCCAACAACAGATTCATGGATGAAGAGATGGATGATAAGTTACTTTTCCATCTGGCCTCTCGTCTCAACCCCAACCCATCACCCGCCGGAGCACCCAAGAAGCTTGCATTCATGTTCCTCACTACCGACCGGCTGCCATTAGCGCCACTCTGGGAGCTCTACTTCAACCGCACCAAAGCAAAACACCTATACAATATATACATACACGCCGATCCTAATCTCCGATATGACCTGCTCCTTCAAGGAGTTTTCAGCAACCGCACCATTCCCTCAAAACCCACCCGCCGCAACACTCCCACACTCGCCGCCGCTCACCGACGGCTACTCGCCCGAGCTCTACTTCACGACCCCGCGAATTACATGTTTGCCCTGCTCTCCCCCTCTTGTATACCTCTCCACTCATTTGATTTCACCTATAAAACACTGATGAGCTCCAAGAAGAGCTTCATAGAGATCCTACAAAACGAGGTTGGCGCGTGGGGAAGATGGACAGCGCGTGGGGAAACCGTGATGCTTCCAGAGGTGTCATATGAAAGATTCAGAATCGGGTCACAGTTTTCTGTGTTGACACGTCATCACGCCAGGGTGGTTGTTGCTGACACGCGTCTATGGTCCAAATTTAAGCTGCCGTGTCTGAAGGAGAACATAGGCAGGTGTTACCCTGAAGAGAACTACTTCCCTACGCTCTTGTCCATGGTGGATAGGAGAGGATGCGTGCCAGCTACGCTTACCTACGTTGACTGGAAGCGAGGCCAACATGGTCACCCGTATACGTTTCAGGCTTCGGATGTGGGTCCGGAGTTTATCAAAACACTCCGGGGAGTACGGCCGAGATACGGTGACGAGGAGATGAACGGTTCTGATGCGTCTGTGATACGACGAAATGACCCGTTTCTGTTTGCGAGAAAATTTGGGGCGGATACGGTGGGCGCGTTGTTGGACATAGCAGACGACGTCGTATTGAGGGAGTAGACATGAGAGTGTTTTTCGTAAATAAAGGCAATAACTAAGGGCGAAAGGCGGGACCAAACCCGTGCTTTTGTGCTTTGATTTAGCAATACTTTTCTCTAAATTAAATAATTAAATAACCATAAATTTCGTCAAATAGTAACTAAATTTATCTGGATTGAATATATTTTTTTTTTTTCTATCAGTTGTAATTTATAACTTCAAAATTTAGTAGTTTATACATAAAATCTTGCTAATCGATGTAACTATAACATTAAACTATTCTCTCAATTTCTCTTTCTAAATCAGTAAATGAATGTCTGATTTTTATTCTCAATTTCTCATTCTAAATCAGTAAATTGATATCGGATACTCTGATTTCTATTCTCTCAATCTGTGTAAACTTGTTGTGCTGCCACATTCAATCGATCATCTTAACTTGTAGTCGAGTTCTATTACTTTCAACCTGCAATCTGAGTTCCGAGTTCTGGACTTCAATCAATCATCTGAAGAATATGACCGAGATTATCTTATCTTCTATTGTGTTTATCTTATATTTATTTATTCCTAGTTTCCTGATAGGATTATGATCTCTTCTTTCATGTTTATCTGTTTGAGTCTTTGGTATACATGTACTCTTTATCAATTGAATAAAACACACGACCTGGAACTAATTATTCCAGTTGAACCCTTTTTAGATTTCTATATGGTATCAGAGCGGATCCTCTGATCCGCCAAAATCGCAAAACCGGAAACCTTCTCCATGGCAGGACCAACAGATGGCGTTGAAGGGAGTGGGAAAGACAAAACCAAGAATCCTTCTTCTGATCCAGACTCTCCGTATTACATTCACCCCACTGATTATCCACGTCAGATGCATGTGAATGATACTCTAAAAGACAACAACTACGCAGACTGGTCTCGGGAGATGAGTGACTTTCTTATCGCCAAGAATAGGGCCGGCTTCATCGATGGAACTCTTCCAAAACCGGAAGAGGATGCACAAGACTACAAAGCATGGCTGCGTAGTGACGCTATTGTGAAGGGATGGATCACTATCGCCATGGAAAAGGAAATCAGAAATAGCGTAAAATACGCAACGACTGCTAGACAGATTTGGGAAGACCTCCAAGAGAGATTCGGAAAAGAAAGTGCTCCGAGGGCTTATGAGTTAAAACGAACTCTAACAACTATAAGACAAGACAATCAATCAGTTTCTGCCTACTACACAATGATGAGAGGAATATGGGATGAAATTGATTCTGTCTCGCCTCCACCAACATGCACCTGCAACAATTGTTCCTGCAATTTAGGAAAAAGACTCATGGAGTCCAAAGAAAAGGAACATATATACGAATTTTTGATGGGCCTTGATGACAGCTTTGGGACCATTAAGACCCAAATTCTCAGCACTAAACCCATACCAAGCTTGGGTACTGTCTACCATTCGGTATCCGAAGATGAACAGCAAAAGAACATCAGCACCACAAAGAAAACAGTGGTGGAGGCAGCAGCTTATCAGATACGAACACCACCAAAAATTGAAGCCAATTATCCTGAAAAACGCGTTAGTCGTGAGAACCTTAAGTGTAAGCACTGCAATAAAAGCGGACACACGATTGATGGATGTTTTGAAAAGATCGGGTATCCTGACTGGTGGGAAAATCGACAACGAAGAGCTCCAAACGATCAGAAGAAACCGATAAAACCGAAACCCAAGGTTGCTGCAGTTGGAGTTGAATTCAGTCCCATTCCCAGGCTTAATGTTGAACAATATAAAAGGTTGCTACAACAGTTAAGCAGCGAAACTAAGCATGAGGCTAACAAGATTAGCTTTCATCGGCCATGGGTCATCGACTCGGGAGCAACTGAACACATCACCTGTGATGATTCTGTCCTAATCAATTTAAAGGAATCACCTGATGGTGCTCCTGTTAAAATACCAAATGGTGACAGTATCCCCGTTCAAGGAATAGGGAGTGCTTACTTGCCAAGTGATTTGAGTGTCGATAATGTCCTTTACATTCCAGATTTCAAATGCAACCTTTTGTCTGTTAGTAAATTCACTAAAAATCACAATTGTTTTGTAACATTTTTCCCGGATTTTTGTTACATACAGGACTTACACTCGAGGAAGCTGATTGGCATGGGGAGGTGTAAGGATGGTCTTTATAACATGGAAGAGATGGATACAAGCATCAAGGCTATGGCAGTCAAGGTTGATGTTGAAATCTGGCATAGAAGGTTAGGACATGCTTCAAATTCTAGACTTCAACATATTAGTTTTTTGAATAGTTTAGGAGAAATAGATCATTGTGATTCATGTATTAAACCTAAGCAAACTAGATTACCTTTTAAAGATAGTTTTATTAAAACTTCTGCACCTTTTGACTTAATTCACTGTGATATATGGGGTGGTTATCGAGTTCCTTCACTTTCTGGGGCCCGATACTTTCTTACAATTGTTGATGATTATAGTCGTTCCACTTGGGTCTATTTGTTAAAGCACAAATCAGATGCAAGCTCAAGTCTTGTAACTTTCTACAAAATGATCGAGACCCAATTTGAGAGAAGAATTAAAAGAATTAGAAGTGATAATGGAGGAGAGTTTGTTTCAAACTATATGCAGAAATTCTATCAAGAACATGGGATTTTGCTCGAAACTTCATGAATCCATACCCCACAACAGAATGGAATAGTTGAGAGGAAACATAGACACCTCTTAGAGATAGCTAGAGCTTTACGTTTTCAAGCTAGTCTTCCTATCGAGTTCTGGGGTGAATGTGTTCTTACGGCCACTTATATCATAAATAGATTACCTTCTCGATCCATCCAAAATAAAACCCCATATGAAATTCTTTTTAAAAGTAAGCCTTCATATGATCATATGAAAGTTTTGGGTTGCTTGGAATATGTCAAGGAGAATAAAGCTGGAAAGGACAAGTTTGAAGAAAGGGGGAAGCCTTGTGTTTTCGTAGGATATCCAAAAGGAAAAAAGGGGTATCGAGTTTTTGATATCCAAAGCAAAGGGATCATTGTTTCTCGAGATGTGAAGTTCGTAGAAGGCATTTTTCCTTTCCAAAATATTGAGGATGAAAATCAAAATAGGAACCATAAAGGTTCAAATCCTTTTGACAATACTTATGATAATGAGACAGTTGCCATTCTTGATACTGCTGATCATGCGCCTGTTGTTGATCAGCCGGTTCCAAACAGCACTTCGAGTGTTTCTGCTAGCCCACAACACAGCCCAGACAGGACGTCTTCTAACGATGGGCCAACATTATCCCAAACAAGTCAATCTGATATTGACCCAGCCCGTCATCCAGCCCAAAACACTCGTCCTGAGCGAACTCGAACCAAACCTGCACGATTGCAAGAATTTGAAGTCGAATTACCACCTTCCATTGACCATTCTCACTCTCATGTCAACACGGCTTCTTCAACGGTACATCCTTTATCACATTGTGTGTCTTATAAGAATTTTACTAACTCCCACAAGGCTTACTTGAGTGCCATCTCTTCTCAAGATGAGCCCAAACACTTTTCTAAAGCAGTTAAAAGTCAGCATTGGAGGGATGCTATGCAAAGGGAGATTCAAGCTCTTGAAAATAACAACACATGGATGTTGACAAATTTGCCACCTGGAAAGAAAGCCATCGACTCAAAGTGGGTTTACAAAATCAAATATAAACCGACTGGTGAAGTAGAGCGCTACAAAGCAAGATTAGTTGCAAAGGGTTTCACCCAGATTGAAGGCGTTGACTTCCATGAGACGTTTGCACCGGTCGCCAAGCTAGTGATGGTCAGAACCATATTAGCAATTGCTGTTCAGAAACGATGGGTAATTCATCAACTCGATGTAAATAACGCTTTTTTACATGGAGATTTAGATGAAGAAGTATATATGAAGCTCCCACAAGGTTTTGCAAAGGAAGAGGATACTCGAGTTTGTCGTCTATGAAAGTCTTTGTATGGTTTACAGCAAGCCTCACGAAATTGGTACAACAAGTTCACTGAAGCACTTTTGCAAATTGGTTTCAAACATTCTAAGGCTGATCACTCTCTTTTTATATTTAAGCAAAAGGATATCTTTATTTCAGCACTCATCTATGTGGACGATGTTATTCTTTTGGGAAATAATGATCGTCACATTGCTAAAATTAAAACCTTTCTCGATAGCAAGTTCAGCATCAAAGACTTGGGAACGCTGAAATATTTTCTTGGAATTGAGGTGGCCCGGACACCGGATGGAATGGTTCTTAGCAAAAGGAAGTATACTCTTGATATACTTACTGACAGTGGTTTGGAAGGATGTAGACCAAGTTCTTTTCCTATGGAGCAGAATATTCGTTTGACTAACGAAGATGATTCACCCCTAGTTGATGCTGGGAAGTACAGGCGGCTTGTTGGTCGTCTTCTATACCTACAAGTCACCTGACCTGATATTGCGTTTGCCGTAAATACGCTCAGCCAGTTTGTTTCGGCCCCTCGGGAAACTCATTGGATCGCTGCTCTTCGTGTGTTACGATACCTTAAAGCTACGCCTGGTCAAGGCATTTTTCTTCCGGCTGATAGTAATTTAACATTGGTTGCTTATTGTGATTCCGATTGGCTTGGTTGTCCTTTCACGAGGCATTCAAAGACCGGTTATTTTATTACTCTTGGAGGTGCTCCTATCTCTTGGAAAACAAAGAAGCAGTCCGTTGTGTCCCGCTCTTCTGCTGAAGGTGAGTATAGATCCATGGCCACTACAGTGAGTGAAATTTTATGGCTTCGTTGGTTGTTAACGGACCTTGAAGCTTCTCAGACGGCTGCTACTCGACTTTATTGTGATAATCAAGCTACACGGCATATAGCTAACAACCTGGTATTTTACGAACGTACTAAACATGTTGAGATGGATTGTTATTTCGTTCGAGAGCGAGTTGAGTCTGGGGAAATATTTCCAGCTGCTATTCACACCAAAGATCAACTAGCCGACCTTTTTACCAAACCACTTGGGACTGACAGATTTTGTTCTCTGTTGGGCAAGATGGGCGTTCGTGATCTCCACGTTCCATCTTGATGGGGAGTGAAGAATATGACCGATATTATCTTATCTTCTATTGTGTTTATCTTATATTTATTTATTCCTAGTTTCCTGATAGGATTATGATCTCTTCTTTCATGTTTATCTGTTTGGGTCTTTGGTATATATGTACTCTTTATCAATTGAATAAAACACACGACCTGGAACTAATTATTCCAGTTGAACCCTTTTTAGATTTCTATATCATCTAAATCTAGACTACTGGTTAGGCATTACAACCTGAAGCAAGACAGCAATAGGAGAACGATTTGTTTGAGTTCTTTTTCTATGTTCTTTACTTAGTGTTTTCTTATTTGTTTATGATTTCTGATTTCTTTTCATTCATCAACTGATTTGGTTGTTTTTTTACTTGTTGGAATCGTACAGTAAAAGAGAGTTATTGTCGCAAAAATTTATCCTCTATTTGAGCTCCAAATTATGAGTGAAATCTGCCCTGATTTGTGTGGTTTGCTCCAATTCTGATTTTTACATTGAATTTAGTCGCTAAAATGGGAAGTCAAAAGTTAGTTGTTGCTCCTGGTTTTTGTGGGAAGTTCACAAGTTGGTTCCTATTCCTAGTAAGGCCATACGAAATGGTCACGCGTGTTTCGGATGCCACATAGATATTTCACCATTTCACACCCAACCCACCAGGGTATGGAAATGGTGTTCACCGGTGGGGTGGTGGTGAAGGGGGCAAAAAGAAAGAAAGAGAGAGAGAGAGAGGGAGAGAGAGGGGGGGGGGGAAATTGTGAGGGGCCAGGTTCACACCAATCAGATGCAGCGTCTTCTTCCGTCTTCCCATTCACGTCACACGCAGCCCACCAGCTTTGGGGGCGGTGTTCACGCGTGGGAGAGGCTGCCACCTCAGCTTAGAAAGTAGGATCTCATGATTGGTGTTTCAACAAAGTTGTTTAGTTATGTTGTATCAAAGTTCGTTGACTTTCGCTGTTGTGTTCACATGTTCGTTGCTATATTGAAGACTTCTATTACTTGTTAGGGCTTTTCTTTGGGTTGTTAACATAATTCATTAATTTAATTGTTTTTTGTGCTTCCTCGTGGTTAATATTGTCCACTGGTGTTGTTGTTTTTTGTTTTCTTTTGCAATGATATATATGTTTCCAAATGGTTGTATGTATATAAGGTTTTGTTGATTGTATCGGCTATTGAAGCATCCTTGTAAAATAGTGTTTTAAAGTTGAAGTCATATTTAAGATGTACAATGACTTAAGAGAGATCGAAAGGTGTGACAATTTTTATTATTGAAAGTTATTTTTAACAAGTGTCAAATGTGATAGAATAATTTGTATATTTGCTTCAAGAATGTCATAATACATTGTTTTAAGTCAAAGTTTGTATATATCAGTTTGTGCAATGTCTTTAAATAAAAGGTTTTGTTACATTGTTGCTTTCTAATTTATATTTCAATTAAAGGGTTGAAGTAGATCAATGCCAATTAAATGGGGCATTATAATACCGTTATGTCCAGGACATGAAAAACTATTGGACCAACCCTGCATCAAAGTCTCCCAGTCATCAAAATAATACTCATGGTTTTCCTTGTCACGCCCCAAAACCGGAACGGCGGAAACGTTCTGAGGTGGATGACGTCATGTCAAGTATCACAACACATGCATTATAGTAATCAAAGTACAACAACCATTGCATTAATAGTAATAGTTTTACATAGTTTACATTACAATACATTAGAGTAATACAGGTAATAATAATAGGTGCAGCTTGGTACTAAACTGTCTTCGTCAGAAGCTCCGGGGATGTACCTGTCTAATGCTGACCTGAGAATACAAGTTATTTGAAAAGCGAGTATCAACATTTTTACAAATGCTGGTGAGTTCATAAGTATTTAGTGTCATTTTATTCAAATAACTTTAATAAAAGTGGTAGTTTTTAGAGTATCCAATAAATTAGAGTCCTTTCCAGAAAATCCTATATTTTCTTTAATCAAAGCAGTCTTCTACCAAGACTGGACGGAGTTCTGTGGTAAAAAATAGTTTTCCCTTAATCGCTATCATCATCAAAATACAAAATTTGATTATTAAAGAAAGAAAGAGAAATCAGAGAAATAACATGTGCCTCAGCAGTGAAGACTGCTGACTAAGGCAAAGGAATCATAGACTCCAGGAAAGTATCGGATGAACGACACGCCTGGCTCAGTCTAACAAAGGGAGAAACTGACCCCAGACGGTACCAAATGAAAGGTACAGCTAGCAAGGTCTAAAAACAGAGAATACAGACCCCAGATAGTATCATATGAAAATACAGCTACCAAGGTCTAAAAACAAAGAATACAGACCCCAGACAGTATCAAATGAAAGATACAGCTAGCAAGGTCTAAAACAGTGTGACTCTGAGAGTGGGTTTCCAGCATACAGTGTAAAATACAGTGTGAAAATACTGTTACCTTAAGGCCATGAATTATAAGGTAACCTGGGATACTCGTAACCATACTAACCGACACTAGAGTACATGACGCCCTGCAAGCGTCTATAAAATATGACATTTGTCACCCCTTGGCTTGGTAGGCCGTGGACTGTAGCTAGCAGTCAGGGTGCGGGGGTGTCAATCCCGTATAGATCTATACACACAATGTCCGTTCTCCCAACAGGAGACTCTGGTTACCAACTAGACGACGGAGAAGGCCGTGTCCCGAAGATGCATCCCAAATAGTGGGTAGTGGGTTTCCAATATAAGTGTTGAACTAGTGATAGAGACTCATAACTGAACTGACTAATGTAAACCTATATGTCTATGCTTGTGTACATAATATATAACTAATGATCAAATGACCTTCGGATGGACATCCAATCCCACCAGAACACATCTCAACGAAGAAAAAAATAGGGCGAACAAGTCTTCCTAAGTCCTTCAACCATTATTTATATGCATCTATACAAGAATAGGCATACATCCAACTACGTTTGAGTGTGTAACAAGTGGAAACGTATCGTGAAGTATAACCAAATCGTGATGTATAACCGAATCGTGATGTATAATCGAATCGTGATGTATAAGTGAACAGTGTGGAATAACCGAATCGTGAAGTATAAGTGAACAGTGTGGAATAACCGAATCGTGAAGTATAAACGAACAGTGTGGAATAACCGAATCGTGAAGTATAAGCATTAATAGGTATAAGTGTATCACGAAGTGGAAACATTAACAAGTAGGAGTTTAAACTAAGTAGAAGCGAAACAACGGTATCTAACAAGTAAGAGTATACGACATGAAAGCAAACTTTGATGAAAACCTTGGAAAAACCTTTATACTTAAGAAAATCACAACTTGGTATTCTTTGGTAAAATAAGTTTGAAAACCTTTAGAAATTCTTTGGAAACCTTTCATAAACCAGTTTAAAATGAACTTTGATAAAACAGTATAAGTAAGAATTTTGAACAAGTGAAAACATTTGAGAAAAACCATTTATAGTATGCTACTCGGTAAAACAGTTTACAGTGTGGTAAATCCTTGTGCATGCGGGTTATCAATCACACGTGATTGATATGATAAATGGAATGTTTAACTTGTATTCCCCCCCCCCTATAAAACATGTAAAAACATTTAAAAGGTTCATTTAGAGATATGAACTCACCTGGTGTAAGTGGATCCGACGAAGGTGCCGGTTGGGTGCTCGGCGTCAAGTAAAGATTTGGACACACTTAGGGACCTATTTAACATATGATAACATATTTTCACATACAATTAGTACATTTAATACTAATTAAACAAGTATACGCACTCTAAGGAGCGGAAAACACTTTGGTTAAGTGTTTGGGGTGTCCCGGGTAACTTTTAAGGGTGTGAATGGCTTAGGAATGGAGTTTACTCTCCAAGAGTAATTTCTCCTTATAGTGACGGCCCTGGGACAACTCCCCATGAGTTTACGGCCGTAAACTCATGGTGAGGGGTTTCTAGGATGTTTAAAGGCTTTATCTTGATCGTGGAATTTTGCTAGGTCCAAATCTAAATTGTATGAGTGGTTTTAAGGTGTTTAAAAGGACCATATGGGAGTTTACGGCCCATGAACCACCCCTATGGGAGTTCACGGCCGTGAACTCCTACCCTCTTGATTTTTTGGAAGTTTAAGGCCCTTATTCCAATCCTAGTAATTTATAATGAAGTATAAGGTCATTGGGGGGGGGGGGGGATTAAAACTACCATTTGACATGGTTTGGAGGTGTTTACGGCCTAAGCATGTGCTTGGGCCGTAAACTCCATTTCACCCCTCAAATCTATGTGTTTAAATTTTCCAAACCCGAAATAGCAAGTCCCTAATTTATGTATTAAGCCTAAGGGTGGTTTGGGAGTGTTTGGAACTTGATTTTACAAGTTTAGAGGGTGTTTACGGATTAAGCATGTGCTTGGGCCATAAACCCTCTTTTATGCCCCAAAATTGATTGTTTTAAGGTGCAAACACTCCTAGCTAAATCCCCAATTAGTTTCCAAGCTTTTAGGGACAAATTTGGGTCATTTTGGCCTCTTTTTAGGGGTTTACGGCCTAAGGAGGTTCTTAGGCCGTAAACTCCATTTCAACAGCTTATAAGGTCGATTTTTGGGGTTAAACCACAATCTATGATGTTTAGAATAAGCTAGGGTAAGGGGACATACGATTTGGAGGCGTTTGGTTGTGGATTTGAGGCGAAATCGGGCTTGTATAGAGAGAGAGTGAAAAGGGGTGGAATAAAGTCCATTCCCCCTTATATATGGGTTGGAGTTGGAGCTCAGTGGGAATCTACCCGATATTGTCGTTAAACGGGGCTTTTGGTCGCACCCGATTTAGTGGTCGTAATAAAATTTAACTTTTTTCCCAAATTGATATGGAAAAGTAAAGTAATTGTTTTATTTATTTTATTACGACTTTAACGACATAAAAATATAGATAAATAAAAAATTTATTTATTTGGCGACCTCTAATTAACGGAACTTTTATAAACTGAAATATTCCGTTAACGATAACGGGGTAATGTAACGGAATAAACTTGGTTGTCACATCATCCCCCCGTTAGAGGGAATTTCGTCCCGAAATTCACGTCTAGGCAAGGAAGTAGGTATGAATGATAGAGGCAGGAGGGTACTTCCTATTCGGTTTGTCCTCGCATTCCCAAGTGAACTCTGGTCTGTGTTTGTCATTCCAACAAACCTTCACCTACGGGATGCGGATTCCGTCTCGTGTAGTTAGTGGGTTCCGACTGGTGTATTTACGAGGTTAGGGTTCTCAATGGTTTCTATCAAGATGAGTGGGATACGAAGAGTGACGTCGGGTAAACACATATCAGTCTAAGAAGTGGATCGATCTGGGATGAAGCTTGTGGAATATTCAAAAGTAGTAGTGGTCTGAAAAGGGTTGGACCAAATCTCCGCAAGGATTCTCAGATGGTCCTAAGCTCTCGGAAGGGTAGAGCTTTTCAGCACTTAGAACATAGTGTACTTCTATGGCAAGATCATCACTGGTGTG
The DNA here is from genome assembly GCF_002870075.4 of Lactuca sativa. Classification (NCBI taxonomy): domain Eukaryota; kingdom Viridiplantae; phylum Streptophyta; class Magnoliopsida; order Asterales; family Asteraceae; genus Lactuca; species Lactuca sativa. The sequence goes on along the minus strand of NC_056627.2, from coordinate 251,323,720 downwards.
ATCACCATTCCGAAGTTCCTAACGTTCTCTCTCATACTAGTAGTGTAGTCCTTGAGGTTGGTTCCTAGGAAGCTCCGGTTATTTTTGGTTTTGCGTTTCCTGTCAATTGGCTTTTAGGGACTTTCTAGATCATCGAATGGGTTGTGTGTCTACGGTATCTTTTTGTGGTAGAGTGTCTATCTCAATCTTGTGTAAAATGAATATGCACGAATGAATCTTGAGATATTCCCAACGGAAACCCTTAGGGTCGAGGAAATAGGGTTTCACCAGACGAGTGTTGGACTATCTCGGGAGGTGGTTCTACTATTTCTGTGTGAGATAGTATTCTTGGAACACCTAATAGTCCAATGAATCTCTAAGACTTTGGTTATTCTAGTGCAGAAAGCGCATGCTCCTGCATAACCCCTCGATTAACACCAAGGCTGGTGTCAAGTCTATAATCTCTTTGGGATCTGGGTCATGAGGCTTAACGCAACTACTTTCGCACTTTGATCAAGTATTCTTGGCTGCGAAGGTTATCCTGTGGTTCTCGGTATTCTAGTGTTTACTTTGGAGAATGTAGTCTATCGTCTACAAGGCAACGGTGACTTCCTCCATGCGAGAGGGCGGAGGATTCTAGGCACTGTTTGTCGGTAACAGGCTGGACAAAGTGCCTGAGTAGTGCGAACATCTTCGGCAACTACTCATCCGAAGGTTCTGAGTTTCCTAGGTCTAGGTCAAATCTAATGAGTATAGGGTTCCATTACTCGGAATTTTTATCTCTTTACTAACTGAGGGTGTTAGTTATCATGTGAGCTTAACCGGTATGACAACAAATTTCGGATCTGTGGTCATTATAGTAGCTCAACCCGCAGTGGTTCTCTTGACTCCAACTCCTATTTTATGGAATAGGATGAAGGGCTTTACTATGAGGTTCGTGGTAGAGCTCATACTCTGCCTAACCACTAATACTTGGTGTATGCAAGCCGTATATAATTGAGGTCAGCAGGATGTTCAGCTGTGCGACTCCACCCTAGACCCACAACCCAACGAGGAACAGGGAGCAGGGAGGAAGCACACATCTTAAATCTTTTTGATATCAACTATATACCACCTTTATGCATATACCTGGTTATAGTGGTCAGTCCCATGAGTTCTATCCTCTGGGTTCACGAACCTGATGTGCGAGGTGCGAAGGGTCTTTCTGGGGAATCTACGGAGTATGCTTCGGGTGGTTATTGTCTTCTGGAGTATCTTCAGTGTCTTTCGCTTCGATTTCCATGTGACTAAGAGAGGTCGGTCAGCAGCGCACGGTACCCTTCTCTTGGGTACTTCGGAAGGTTTGAGATAAGAGGGACGACTGACGGATCGTATTAGATTTGATTATTTGTATTATGTTTAGGTTCGGAAGAACCTTTATTTGCCGACATGGCTACAGAGAAATTTATTTTTACACAGCACTAGGGATGTACATATGGTTGCACTACGTCAAACAATGATCGATAGAGTCGTCGAAGTTGGCATACCTCGACATGATATAAAATGAGGATCGATAGAGTCATGCGCTGAACAGGCACACAAGTTCTAGGCGTCTCGGGTTTCGTCCTATGTATCACTGCCGCGGATACTTGGACCGATAGAGTCGACGCGGAACTATAGAGAGTCCGAAGTGTTTCCGAGTAGAGTACCTTTTCATGAATGGATTCTCACAAGGCATTTCTATAATCGCCTAACATATACTAGTCATGTATAATTAAGGTGGGGAGGACTGTTGACTGAGCGACTCCGCCCTAAATCCACAACCCAACGAGGAACAGGAAATGAGGCGGCATTCACTCACTCTAGGTCTATCCATCTTAACTATACATGGCTGTAACGTATATGTTTAGCCATTATAGTTTTACCTGATGAATTTTAAATTTTATAACAGTGCTGCAACTTTCGCCTTAATGGGGAGGTATTTACATTTTGAATTAGTCTTTTAATGTTTTCGGTTTAGTTATCTAAGATCGAAAGACGTACCAAAAATCCACTGGGTTCCTTGATGCTTCTCCCTAAGCATTAGAGTTAGACTTTTCCTGTGCCCCTGTCGTTTCTCCTGCAGCAGTGATCCTTAGTATCCTCCTGTCTGCGCCGGAGTTCTTTATTATTGGACAATCCCTTTTGAGGTGTCCCGTCTCACCGCACTGATGACATGGCTGGTTCGTACTGGTATTGGTGGTAGGAGTGAGGTGCTTAGTCAGAGTTACGTGGACACGAGTGCCCTCCTCGTTCCTCCACTTTGAAAAATTTCCCTTTAAAGAGTCCGACTTTGACACCACTATTGTGTGTAGGGTTGGACCCGATGCTGGGGACTTGTGAAAGGGGTCGTGCTGGCGCTGGAGGGGTGGGAGTTTCCACTTGCTGCTGTTGCACAACAAGTTTGTGGAGTCGTTGACGCTCCTTTCGAGCGTGACGATTTCGTTTCCTTCTCTCTGTTTTACTACTTTTCCTGCTCATGATTGTCGTCATTGGTTGGCTTCCTAGGTTTGGTCTTGTAGGTGTTGGGATGGAAGGGTTGGTAGGGGTATTGATGATGGGTTTTAGCCATAAGAGCTTTCCTATGTGCGCATGCAAAACCCTAATGCTTGGATATAGGCTTTCTAATTAAACATGCTTTGAATCCAAGACTTCTAATAAATAATTGGGTATAAAAACAATACAAAATCAGATCTAGAAGTTTACCTTTGAATCTCTTGTTTGATCTTGTTGTCTTGAAGCTCTAGAGTCACAATTGTCACTCCTCTAATGGCTTACAAACACCAACTAGAAAAGAGGATGATTTGAGAGAGAGGTTAGGAAGAAATCGGCCATGGGTTCTTTTCCTTTGAAGAGATACCGATTTCCCTTGCTCAAGGGGTCTATTTATACTTGTAGACTCCTAGGGTTTCACCTTTAAACCCTAGCTGAATAATCTTTCCGTAAAGCAATCCAAATCCTTACCTTAGATAAGCCTTGGATGATTTTGAGCCATCCTAAGCCCTAGAATCCGTCCATCCCTTATCTCTTAAGAATTTACAGTCTAAAGTGTAACTATCAAACAATTGACAGTTTATACCCTCTTATTTAATTAATCTCTTTAAGTCACCAAATTAATACTAATTAATTTATGACTTATATTAATCAAATAACAATATTATTATTCATTATATTATTCTCATAATATACCAATAATATTTATTCTCTCATAATAAATCATCCCATCAAGTTGCTATTGTGAAGGCAACCCAAAAGGACCATGCATAATCGGGTCAAATACTTGCCTAATATAGTTGCAGCCTCAGACACTATTCCAACAGTCTCCCACTTGGATAAGTCTAGTAACTATATGCACAAGTACAATTCGATTTGCAATCGTAGCTCTCAAAGACGCTGTCAAACTTTGATCTAATCAATCTTGTCCTTTAGATTAGGGATCGTACAGTCCTCTGTTAGATATCATGCTGACAATTCTATGGAATGATTAGTCAAGCATTTAGGTTTCTCGATCTCTGATTTATTCGACATAGAACTTAATCGAACACATCAATTTAGTTCTGACCGGGCCCGACACATAAGTCAAATCAAATCATCGAGCGGCCGAGATATCACTTTTACCTTCTTAGGATAAAAGTTACAGATATACTTCGACTTATATGCATTTACTTATTCATTAATCAACTATACACAACAATGTGTTTTATAACACCGAGTTACTGATGCATTTTCACATTATCAATGTACAATCAATTAACAAATAACAAACCATATATCTAGGTTTTAAGACTATATGATATTATCGTCTTGCGATCAACCTTTTATATAGTATTCCATAAGGTGATTCCAGCAAGCATGGGTTTGTTCCAATGCTCAAAACCAGTTCATAAGCACTCATGAACGTCGCATCAATCTTTTGCTATGTCTAATACAATTTAGACAATCTACGCACCAATTCACGACAATCTTCATTCATATCTACTTCCAACATATGAACGATTGTGGACAATTTGAATAATTCGGTTATTCTTAATAAACTCAATTATTCTGGAAGTCAAAACATGCAAAATGAAACAATAGTTAAACAATTAACATAAGACAGTAACATTACTCATAAATAAAACTCCTTTATTTAATCATCAAATGTTAATTACATTTATCTATTACATGTTTCTAATACTATCTAATCTATGCTAATATCATCCTTCAGCCCAATACTCCTAGCATGCTGCAAGTGCTTAACCCTACTCAGTCCCTTCGTAAGCGGATCTGCTGGGTTATCTTCTGATGATATCCTCTTCACTACAAGTTGTCCTTCTTCTACACGATGTCTAATAAAGTGATATTTTCTGTCGATATGTCTAGATTTACCATGATCCCTCGGTTCCTTGGTCAAGGAAACCGCTCCTTCATTATCACAGAAAATCTCCATGGGTTCCTTTATGGCAGGTACAACTCCAAGATCACTGATGAAGTTCTTCAACCATATTGCCTCCTTCGATGCTTCGCTCGCTACAATGTACTCTGATTCGCACATTGAATCAGCTACGGTTTCCTGCTTGGAACTTTTCCAAGTCACTGCTCCTCCATTCAGGGTAAAGACCTAGCCCGACTGTGAACGGTAGTTGTCCCTGTCGGTCTGAAAACTGGCGTCACTATACCCTTGCACCTTCAAGTCATCACTCCCTCCGAGGACTAAGAACCATTCCTTCGTCCTCCGAAGGTACTTAAGGATATTCTTCACCGCAATCCAATGGGCTCTGCCAGGGTTCCCTTGATATCTACTAACCATTCTCAAAGAAAAGGCTACATCAGGGCGAGTACAAGTCATAGCGTACATGATTGAGCCAACTGCGGAAGCGTATGGTACTCGGCTCATTTCTGCTATTTCAGCTTCGGTACTCGGACATTGAGTCTTACTCAACTTGGCATTACTTTGTATCGGTAATTCTCCCTTCTTCGAGTTTTCCATACTAAAACGTTTCAGTACCTTCTCTAAGTAAGTATTTTGACTAAGTCCTATTAGTCTCTTACTTCTTTCTCTCACTATCCTTATTCCCAAAATGTAAGAAGCCTCTCCGAGGTCCTTCATAGAGAAGTACTTCCCGAGCCAGGACTTAACCTCCTGCAGAGTCGGGATGTCGCTTCCTATGAGTAATATGTCATCGAAATACAAAACAAGAAAGCCTACTATACTCCCACTGGCTTTGACATATACACATGATTCATCTTCGCTTCGTACAAATCCAAACTCTTTGACTTTCTCATCGAAGCAAAGATTCCATCTGCGAGACGCTTGCTTAAGTCCATAAATGGACTTCTCAAGCTTACAAACTCTATTCAGATGCTTCGGATCCAAAAACCCCTCTGGATGAGCCATGTAAACATCCTCAGCCAACTTTCCGTTAAGGAAGGCGGTCTTGACATCCATTTGCCAAATCTCATAATCATGAAATGTGGCAATCGCTAGCATCACTCTAATAGATTTTATCTTCGCAACTGGTGAGAAGGTCTCGTCATAGTCAACTCCGGGAGTTTGAGTAAAGCCCTTCGCGACCAATCACGCTTTATATGTGTGTACGTTTCCATCCACGTCGGTCTTCTTCTTGAAGATCCATTTGCACCCAACGGTCTTACGTCCGGGTACATTATCAACCAAATTCCAAACTTGGTTATCATACATGGATTGGATCTCGCTATCCATTGCCTCTTTCCATTTTGCAGACTCCAGGCCTGCCATGGCTTCCTTATAGCTATTAGGTTCATCAAGGTTTATTAGTGTACCATCACTAATGTACGTGTCCCCTTCGGTAGTAATATGAAAACCATAAAACTGGGGTTGAAATCTAACTCTTTGGGAACGTCTAAGAGGTAAGGAGTCGTCAATCGGTTCAACCGGAGTTTCCTCATCGGGTTGAGTGCCAGCGGTAAAGGTTCCTTCATCTATCGATTCTTGAATATCTTCAAGCTCGATTTTCCTCCCATTGTCTCCTTGGCCTATGAGTTCTCGTTCTCGGAAAACTCCTCTCCTCGCAACAAAGACATCATTGTCCTTCGGTCTATAGAAGAGATATCCAAAGGATTTCTGCGGGTAGCCAATGAAAATACATCGCTCACTACGAGGTTCGAGCTTGTCGTGAGTATCTCGTCTTACGAAAGCCTTGCAACCCCAAACTTTAATATGTGCCAACGAGGGAGCTTTCCCTGTCCACATCTCGTGAGGTGTTTTGGCAACCTTCTTAGTAGGGACTCGGTTAAGGATATGGGCGGCAGTCTCTAAGGCATACCCCCAAAAAGAGATAGGTAGTGAAGCACGATTCATCATAGAGCAAACTATATCCAATAAGGTTCGATTACGCCTTTCTGCCACACCATTCAATTGTGGTGTCCTAGATGGCGTCAATTGTGAAACTATTCCACACTCCTTGAGATAATCGTGGAATTCAAGACTTAGGTATTCTCCTCCTCGATCGGATCAAAACATCTTGATTTTCCTGCCCAATTGATTCTCCACTTCATTCTTGAACTCTTTGAACTTTTCAAAAGTTTCTGACTTTTGCTTGATTAAATAGATATACCCATATCTACTATAGTCATCGGTAAAAGTCACGTAGAAGCGGTTCCCATCCTTCGTGGTTGATCTAAACGGTCCACATACATCGGTATGTATTAGGTCCAATAGACCCTCACCCCTTTCGCAAGAGCCAGCGAAGGGTGACTTAGTCATCTTTCCAAGCAAACAAGATTCACATGTGTCATCTTCCCTAAGGTCGAATGACTCCAACACTCCATCCTTTTGGAGTTGGGTTATGCGTTTCTTGTTGACATGTCCAAGACGATAATGCCACAAGGATGCTTTATCCATACTATTGGAAGAATCTATGTTCAAAACATTATTTCCTAAGTTATCAACAATCATAATAGTTTCATATATTCCATTACATGGTATAGCTTCAAAATAAAAGACACCATTTAGATAAGCTAAAATAGAACCATTCTCATTATTAAAAGAAAATCTAAAACCTTGTCTAAACAAACCATGAAATGAAATGATGTTTCTAGCCATTTCTGGCGAATAGCAACAATTGTTCAAATCTAAACTTAAACCATTCCTAAGCACTAAAGAATACACTCCAATCTTGGTCACAGGCGACGATCTTCTGTTCCCCATGATTAGATTTATTCTTCCAACCTCCACATCCCTATTTCTTCTTAGTCCCTGCACATTAGAACAAATGTGGTAACCACAACCGGTATCAAGAACCCAAGAAATAGCATGAGACGAATCGTTAGATTTAATTGTGTATATACCTGCGAAAGAAGGCTTGATCTTTCCTTCCTTGATGGCTTGCAGGTACTCTGGGCAGCTTCTCTTCCAATGTCCTATCTTGTGGCAGTGGTGGCACTCTGCCTCCTTTGGGTTAGGGCAGGGTTTAGCAGGATCAACTTTGGTCCCACTAGAAGAGGCACCATCTCGGGCTTTAACCTTACGATAGTTCTTAGACGAAGCCTTCCTCTTCTTTCCCTTTCCTTGTCCAATAGCCAAGACAGGAGCAGCGGGTGGATTGGGAGTTGGTGCAACAGACTTGTCCTTGAAGTTGCTCTCAGCAACCCTGAAGAGACCTTGGAGTTTGCTTAGGGTGACCTCTTCTTTGTTCATGTGGTAGGTCATCCTAAATTGATTATAGCTTGGAGGCAAAGAGTAAAGCACCATGTCGATCGCCAAGTCTTCCCCAAATTCAACATTCAACTTGCGAAGGCGGTCGACATACCTTTGCATCTTTTGTAGGTGCACGGTAAGAGACTCTCCATGACCCATCTTAGTGGAACTCATGTTAGTGAAAATCTCATAACACTCTTGTCTCGCGTTTTGGTGGTATCTCTCCAATAAGTATTGATGCATCTCGTACGGGTACATGTCCTCATAGGACTTTTGGAATTCGGAGTTCATGGTGGCTATCATGATGCAATGTACCTTCGTTGCATCGCGCTCATGAGTTTCAAAAGCGGTCATTTCAGCCGGAGTAGCGATTTCAGGGTAAATTTTCTCGAGCTTCTCATCGAGGACATACTCCTTATCCTCATAGCGAGCAATGGTGCGAATGTATCTTATCCATTCGCTAAAGTTCGTCCCATCGAAAGTGACCTTTTGACAAAGGCTCATCAATGTGAAAGAACTAGCAACAACGTTGTTTGCGTTCGACATCTACAAATAGAAAGGACAAAGATAGATTAGAATATGAATCCCTAATTATCACCCAATAAGAAAAATTAGGGCTAGGATCCAACAACAATATTTACATATTAGAAAAGGGATGCCGTAATCCAACATGCAAATAATATGAAGGTAAGTGAATGACGATTCACTAATTCTCCACCATAAAAACATAACTTTAAGTCCTAAATGTATTGAGAATTCCTAGGTTCGGATGAGATTCATTGAAACTATTCAATGGCATGTTTAAATCTCGATATGCCCCTCTTGTTTGTGACTGGGATACCGATGATCACAAAGCGGGTGTGAATTACCATGCAAATTCACATGGTGCCTTCATTGTAAAGATCACCTATTCAATGTGCCGGTAAACCACACACGCTCCATCGAACTATGATAAACAATGGATCACCCTTTGCCACCTTTGCTTAGAACCAATTAGTGTGTCGGTAAACCACACACGCTCCACTAACTTCTTAGCAAGGGTGCAAAGTGTAATTTCATGGGATTGCATCAATTCACTTTTCCTAAAGTAACTAAGATTGGGAAATTTAAAAAAAGACAAGTAGTTACTTTGTATTTCATATTATACTTTTAATGAGAGGTTGAGGTTGCCCTATCCTACCCGTTCGGCTAACGACCCTCCACCGATCAATCAAGCGGTGGGTGTGAGTGTACACCCATTAAGCGCCATTTTATAGGCCGCAACCTTATACTCACCTTATAGATCAGCTTCGTGAATGAGGCCTACTAACGGTAAGACAAGCATTTTAGTTATACATATATATATATATATATATATATATATATATATATATATATATATATATATATATATTAATCTTGTAATATTATATTAGTATAGGGTTGTATTTTAATCTTTAAAAAATCTAGGGTTTGAAATTTAAATTGTCTAAATTAAAACTTTTAATCACAAAACATAAATTTCAAAACTTGAGGACAAGTTTTAAACATTTAAAACATGGAGGATCAAATAACAAATAATTTGAATTAACAATTAATTCCATAATTATCCATGTTTGATTTATTCAAGATTTCTTGCAAGATAAAATAGTTAATTAATTATCATATAAGGAAATTAAATATTTTATTAATTGATAAATATCTTTAATTAGATCAAGATTATAGTCATACATATCAAAAAATCGGATTAGGGTTGATCTAATATGATAAAGGCAAGTTTCCATAAGATAAATACCAAAAAATCCCGAATCTGGCCCTTCCTGACGCTCGGACTCGCCGAGTACCCATTCTGGACTCGCCTAGTCAGGCCAACTCGCCGAGTCGACTATGGGACTTGCTGAGTCCATGACTCAGAAACACAAAAGTCGAATTTTGCAAATAAGATTCAAACAAACAAGCAACAATTTAATAGAAACCAATCTAGGCTCTGATACCACTGATGGGTTTTAGCCATAAGAACTTTCCTATGTGCGCATGCAAAACCCTAATGCTTGGATCTAGGCTTTCTAATTAAACATGCTTTGAATCCAAGACTTCTAATAACTAATTGGGTATAAAAACAATACAAAATCAGATCTTGAAGTTTACCTTTGAATCTCTTGTTTGATCTTGTTGTCTTGGAGCTCTAGAGTCACAATTGTCACTCCTCTAATTGCTTACAAACACCAACTAGCAAAGAGGATGATTTGAGAGAGAGGTTAGGAAGAAATCGGCCAGGGGTTCTTTTCCTTTGAAGAGATACCGATTTCCCTTGCTCAAGGGATCTATTTATACTTGTAGACTCCTAGGGTTTCACCTTTAAACCCTAACTGAATAATCTTTCCTTAAAGCAATCCAAATCCTTACCTTAGATAAGCCTTGGACGATTTTGAGCTATCCTAAGCCCTAGAATCCGTCCATCCCTTATCCCTTAAGAATTTACAGTCTAAAGTGTAACTATCAAACAATTGACAGTTTATACCCTCTTATTTAATTAATCTCTTTAAGTCACCAAATTAATACTAATTAATTTATGACTTATATTAATCAAATAACAATATTATTATTCATTATATTATTCTCATAATATACCAATAATATTTATTCTCTCATAATAAATCATCCCATCAAGTTGCTATTGTGAAGGCAACCCAAAAGGACCATGCATAATCGGGTCAAATACTTGCCTAATATAGTTGCAGCCTTAGACATTATTCCAATAATTGACTGCCTCAGCTCGTTGCCCTTCGGAAGGTCCTTGAGCCGAGGTACTTCCTTCCTCATTTTTTATCTTTCTCTTTAGTGGGGTTGGTTGAGGTTCTTGAATGGTCGGGCATGCAAGTGTGGGTTGCTGTGGTCCAATGATGGGGTTGGAATTCCCGATAGGGCTCTCACTAACATTGGCGTTGTTAGAATTTAGTTGAGCCATGGCAGCTGCAACGGCTGCCGAGACCGCAGCCCGGAAAGTAGCTTCATCAAACAGGAGAGTAGGTTTCTTGCTTGCGGAGTGGTTATGCTTCTTCGGAGGCATGGTTTTTCCTACACGGAAAGGAATACAAGATAATGAGAGACGATGGCTAGCCCTGGACATATCTGTCCTGACTGTATTAGGCATAAATTTTTCCCGTGCCTCGGGTACTGGTTGTCTAAGTGTCGACCTACATCCCTATGATGTAGTCCTGGTATTCAAGGTAGGAGTGTGGGTAGTGGAAAAAGGCCATAAGGTGGGAGTCATTCCTACTAAGTTACCTTATACTAGGAAAGGTTTCACTCTCCGGCCTGAAAATATTTGAGAACGGTTCGGAACGAAATCGTGGAAAGAGAGGCTCATGGAGACTTATGGCTAAATACTCTCAATAGAGGTGCGGGGATCCGCTCTAATCGTGTTACTGGCAACGGGAAAAGACGATTTTTACCTAACACATAGCGTGAGTAGTGTAACCACTAACTCGCTAAATTGTATTATTTTATGGGTGTATTAGCGTGACGAACACGAGGAAAAGACACTTCTCGGGTTCCATGTACTGGCTCCCTCTGTCTGCCCCGTATCTTTGACTGGAATTGGCGTGGGTTTCCTTCGGGTAGTTACCTAGGGTTCTCTTCTCGTATGGACATATTGAATCTCTACTCCGCCTTGCTTCCAAATCCGACTCTGGGTGTCATCACTTCATGATGGATGACTGGAAATCTCGGAAGTTTAGGCGAGTTTCTCACCGATGTCCCTAAAAAGATATAGGCACTTGGTGAATTCAATAGTCTCAACCCATTTCATTTATTTCCGAACAGGAAATCTTCTCAATGAACCTCTTCTGGGTCTGCATCAACTCTTCTGTCAAGCACTGAAGTGGATAGGGTTGTCTACAGGGTTCATGCGAGAATGGAAATGTCTAAAGAATCCTAAAAGATTATTAACATTTCACTGGATGATCCATATCGAGTCCTGCTACGATTACACAGGGTATACAATGTAACGCCTGTGTTTCTGGGCCTGTCATTAATGTTGATATAATAGTCTAGGTTAACATTTGTAACCCGTTTTGAAATAATAGAAGTATATTATTTGAGTATTACGTGTTTTGTGCTTAATTGCTTAATTATGTGGTTCGATTAATTAAGAATAAAAATAAGCATCAAAATTAAAGTATTAGATATGCTTGATATCTTTGGATAATGTTGTAGTAGTTGAAACGAGGTTTCCGAATATATAAAGAACGCCCAAATCTGACTTCGTATGAGGAAGTTACGATTTTCTGAAGTTTCGACTTAGCGGTATGCAGCCTGAAATACTCGATTTGAGATCAAGCGGTTTTTAGCCGAAGCAATCTAAACGAGGATCGAAGGTCTCGTTGTTGGTATCGGAGCGATGAAAAGTTAGGCGAGAACGGACGTTAAACGAAGAAGTTATGAATTTATAACGAAGTTTTTTTGTCCCGACTTATTAAAAATAAATAATAAAAATAAAGTCAAAATTAGCCGACGGAGTCTAAACGAAAGTTGTAGAGCGTAGTCTCACCTACGCGTGGATATAAAGAACGTCGAAAACGGAGTTCGTGTGAAGAAGATATGAATTTTCGAAGTTTATTAAATAATTAATAATTAAATTTAATTATTAAATCCGACATTATTCGAAGAGGAGTCATCGGACTCATCCGAAGTACGCCCAGCGTACTAGCGTACGCCCCGCGTACAGCGAAGCATGACACGCCTCGCACTCGAGTTCTTCGGATACGTAAGCAATGACGATTCTGAGGCAGTATGCCCCGCGTACTCCGAGGCTCCGGCCTCCTATAAATAGGATGCGAGGGCAGCCGAGTTCTTTTGCTATTTTCTCTCTTCTCTCTCCTATTTTACCTCGATTTGCGTGCCAGAAATACCCCGAAGCCCCGGTAATATTCTCGAGCCCCGAAGCAAGTCTCGAGATCCCGAAGATCCCGAGAGGTGCGATTTCCGAGCCGAAGCTCTGCCCGCGAGAAGTTCGATTTTTGTAGAGATCTTCCAGATCTGCTGAAGATTACTACTTCTGCAAGCCGTAGTGCTGTCTGATCGTCTTCTGATCAAGTGAGTGTATACTACCTTTCATAAACACGATAATAATACAAGTATGGTTTGAGTGTATTAAGTATATTGTTGTTTATGTGTATAATTTTGTTGTTATATGTGTGAATGTATATTCATTCTCTTCTATCTCATAGATCTGATTTATTTCCTATGAAATACGTGTTATGTGGGTGTGCCTCATCTGTTATGTGGAATATGTATTGAATGAAAATGATATACAGGTTTTAAACTATGTATGAAAATATATATTTTTATCTACTAATATGTTGGGTAGAACATGGGTAGATAGTTGGTGTGTAATAAACAGATGAGAGGCCTCGATGTTGTTGTTGTTGTTGATCTAGTTATTCAGCGGAGTATGGATAACGACCACAGACTCTTTCTAGACAATCCAATGGAACGCTAGCAGGTTCATAACCTGTACGTATTGTGAACGATGTGTTCACCGGTGTACTCTATCCCCCTCATGGTTGCCTTTAGGATATCTATTGTTAAGGAAACCCCTTAGCAGTAATGTCCGTCCTGATGAAAATCCTAGATTAGGTCCCTTGAGATAGATGTTATTTTAGGGACGTAAAGTGAGGATAACGGGAATGGGTAATCGGGATAGTGATTGGTTGGTGAAATTAAATATAATTTATTTATTGTGGGTTGAAAACCCTATATGCTCACCAGGCTCCCAAGCCTGACCCACTCAGTTTTATTTGTATTACAGGAAGTCGCGCAAGGGCGTAAGATGGATGGATCATCGAGTTGTTTTGTTTACAAGTCTGTATATGTATATATTTGTTGAATGACTTGTAATGTTATCGTTTATGCTTTATGGTCTGTATCGGAACATGACATCCCGAGTTTTGATTATATAATGAAAATGTATCTCTTGATGAAATGCTTTGATAAATATTATTTTATCATGTTTTGTTTTGGGAACAAATTCCGCAACACTTTTAAATCAAAAGGATTTACTCTGAAATTATTTTAAAAAACATAAATGAAATCGGTCTTTTCTGGCCGAGATTTTGGGGATGTCACATACAAATCATATATAACGTAGATCCGATAGGCCTTCGAATATGTGATACTACTCTATATCCACATCCCAACGAGGAAAAGGAAGTAGAGCGAAACCACACATTCTTAGCCTATGGGATCCTTATTATATATAACCTTGGGAGTACACTCTCTGTAATTGTAGGTATATCAATAAGGATCTTTTTAGTTCTTCACACAAGGTTAGTTATGGATCCTAAAATACCCCTATGGTATTTTAATTTCTTGTTTGTTTCTTATCTTCTGAATAAAATTCTGGGATTAGTGTGAGTCTTTTAGTTTTCCAAAATACTCCTATAGTATTTGAACTTTATGTTTGGCTCTAACATTCCTAGTTGGTAAGTTTCAGACTTGTTGTAACACCACTATCACTCCCGAGCACATGTTCATCGCATCTCGAATAAATGTAGTTGATCAGGTTACATTTATTCCAGCTTACGATTACATAACTACCCAGGTTTGACGGTAATGCTCAACATCCGAAGACTTTTATTATTGTTCTTCTTGTGATACTTGTGTTCGAGTGTTTAGATTCTGGATGTTCTTATACTTTGGTAAAATATGGTTATATTTTAAAGTATAATTCTTCGTCAGAGTGTTTTATCCCCATGTATTTATAAGCTGTACATCTTTTATGAATTGATATACTTAGCTCACTATAAACAATGCTCTGATACCAATTTGTCACACTCCAAAACCGGAACGGCGGAAACGTTCTGGGGTGGATGACGTCATGTCAAGTATCACAACACATGCATTATAGTAATCAAAGTACGACAACCATTGCATTCATAGTAATAGTTTTACATAGTTTACATTACAATACATCAAAGTAATACAGGTAATAATAATAGGTGCAGCTTGGTACTAAACTGTCTTCATCAGAAGCTCCGGGGATGTACCTGTCTAATGTTGACCTGAGAATATAAGTTATTTGAAAAGCGAGTATCAGCATTTTTACAAATGCTGGTGAGTTCATAAGTATTTAGTGTAATTTTATTCAAATAACTTTAATAAAAGTGGTAGTTTTTAGAATATCCAATAAATTAGAGTTCTTTCCAGAAAATCCTATATTTTCTTTAATCAAAGCAGTCTTCTACCAAGACTGGACGGAGTTCTGTGGTAAAAAATAGTTTTCCCTTAATCGCTATCATCATCAAAATACAGAATTTGATTATTAACGAAAGCAAGAGAAATCAAAGAAATAACATGTGCCTCAGCAGTGAAGACTGCTGACTAAGGCAAAAGGAATCATAGACTCTAGGAAAGTATAGGACGAACGACACGCCTGGCTCAGTCTAACAAAGGGAGACACTGACCCCAGACGGTACCAAATGAAAGGTACAGCTAGCAAGGTCTAAAAACAGAGAATACAGACCCCAGACAGTATCAAATGAAAATACAGCTAGCAAGGTCCAAAAACAAAGAATACAGACTGTAACGCCTGTGTTTCGGGCTTGCCATTTGTAGCAATGTAATAGTCTAGGTTGACCTTTGTAACCCGTTTTGAAATAATAAAAGTGTATTATTTGAGTATTATGTGTTTTGTGCTTAATTGCTTAATTATGTGGTTTGATTAATTAAGAATAAAAATAAGCGTCAAAATTTAAGTGTAAAATAAACTTAATATATTTGATTAATGTTGTAGTAATTGAAACGAGGTTTCCGAATATATATAGAACGCCCAAATCTGACTTCGTATGAGGAAGTTATGATTTATCGAAGTTCCGGCTTAGCGATATACAGCCTGTTTTACTCGATTTGAGATCGAGCGGTTGTTAGCCGAAGCAATCTAAATGAGAATCGAAGATCTCATTGTTGGTATTGAAACGATAAAAAGTTAGGCGAGAACGGACGTCAAACGAAGAAGTTATGAATTTATAACGAAAGTTTCTGTCCCGGCCTATTAAAAATAATTAATAAAAATAAAGTCAAAATTAGCCGACGGAGTCTAAACGAAAGTCGTAGAGCGTGGTCTCACCTTCGCGTGGATATAAAGAACGTCGAAAACGGAGTTCGTATGAAGAAGTTATGAATTTCCGAAGTTTATTAATCATTTTGTATTTATATTTAAATCAAAATTCGGAAGCATTATCCGAAGGAGTCACCGATCTGATCCGAGGTACGCCCCGCGTACTCGAGTACGCCCCGCGTACTCCGAGGGATGTCGACACTCGCACTCGAGCACTTTGGATACGTAAGCAATGACGTTTTGGGCAGTACGCCCCGCGTAACGCAGTACGCCCCGCGTACTCCGAGGCTCCAGCCTCCTATAAATAGGATGCGAGGGTTCCGGGTATTTTTGCCAATTCCCTCTCGTTTTCGTGTCGAAGCTCTGTGCAAAAACCCCCGAAGCTACCCCGAAGTCCCGGTATCATACTCTAGCCCCGAGGCAAGTCCCGAGATCCCGAGAAGTGCGGTTTCCGAGTCGAAGCTCTGCCCGCGAAAAGTCGATTTTTGTGAAGATCTTCCAGATCTGCTGTGGATTACTACTTCTATAAGCCGTAGTGCTGTCGGATCATCTTCTGATCAAGTGAGTGTGTAGTTATTTTCTTCTAATACAATAATACGAAGTATTTTATATAAAAATACGTGCTATGTGTATATATTTGGTTGTGTTATGTGTGAATGTGTATTCACTCTCTTCTATCTTATAGATCTGCTTATTTCTTTATGAGATATGTGTTATGTGTGTGTGTGCCTCATCTGTTATGTGATATATGTGTTGATTAAAGCATGCTATACAGGTTTTCTTTAAACTATGTATACAAATGTATATTTTTATCTACTAATATGTTGGGTAGAACATGGGTAGACAGTTGGTGTGTAATAAACAGATGAGAGGCCTCGTTGTTGTTTGATTGAGTCATCTAGCGGAGTTTAGATGACGACCACTGGCTATTCTAGACAGTCTTGTGGAAACATTAGCAGGTTCGCCACCTGTAGGTGTTAATGAACTTGGGTGTTCATTCGCTGTACTCCATCCCCCTCATGGTTGCCTTATTTGACTTATATTGCTGAGGTACCCCCGAAGCATGTGTTGTCGCCCCGATGAAATATTCTTAGACTAGGTCCCTTATGTTAGTTGTTTTAGGGACATTAAAGTGAGAATAACGGGAATGGGTAATTGGGTTATTGTTGGTTGGTGAAAATTAAATATGGTATTTATTGTGGGTTGAAAACCCTATATGCTCACCAGGCTCCCAAGCCTGACCCACTCAGTTTTAAATTGTATTACAGGTAGTGGCGGAAGGGCATGAGATGGATGAACCATCAAGTTGTTTTGTTTACAAGTCTGCATATGTTTATATTTGTTATATGACTTGTAATGTATTCGTTTATGCTTATTGGTCTGTATCGGAACATGACACCCCGAGTTTTGATTATAATGAAAATACATTTCTTTTATGAAATGCTTCGGTAAACAATGTTTTATCATGTTTTGTTTTTGGGAACAAATTCCGCAACTCTTTCAAATCAAAAGGATTTACTCTGAAAATATTTAAAAGCATAAATGAAAATCGGTCTTTTCTGGCCGAGATTTTGGGGATGTCACAGTTGGTATCAGAGCATTAGTTTAAGCGAACTAGGAATTTGTTGGATTTCTAGACTTAAACTTAGAATGCTAAGTGAAGTTTTGAGATGCGTGTCTGTTATGTTTTAGACACGAGCACTAGTTTATTTTAGGAAAGTTGCCTAAAATGCTTTATGTGCTAAATGTTATATGTTGCCATATATGATATTATTTGTTCGGATCTATGGTCTGTTGCCGACTGGATCTAGAAACCTTATGTGTGTAGGATTCTAAGCGTACGTCTACGATATTAGAACTAGCATGTAAACGTTTCGGAGTGATAAGGATGATTTGAATATCCATCATGATTGAGGATCTAATTTCACCTTATTCGGTGTGTAGATCAAAATGGTGAGAACAAGAAGTGGAGTTGGAAATGCTGACGAAAACAGGAATCAACCACCAGTGATTGAGCCAATACCTGTCGTAGCAGCAGCACCTGAGCCAATAACCATGGCTGGTGTGCAATTGATGATTCAGACGATGTTGGATCGTCAGATGGATGAAACTAGACGGTTGCTTCAACAAAATCGTGAAGAACTGTCGATTCGTGTGGAAGAGCCTGAACTGAATGAAGGGCACTCGGAAGGAGGAAACTTCAGTGGGTCTATTGGTCAAGCTAACCCACCGATAGTTAGGCAAGATAACCATGAAGGAAGGAATGATGGAATGGGATGCAAGTACAAGGACTTTTTGACTTGTAAACCATCGACCTTCAATGGAAAGGAGGATCCGATTGGGGTTATGGATTGGATCTCCGAAATGGAGCTAGCCTTCATGACGTGTGGCTGCAGAGGTAAGTTGCAAACTATCTATGCAGTGCGACAATTCCGAGGTGGAGCCGTTCGTTGGTGGAACACTCTAGGGAAGACCTTAAGCCCTAACGAGCCACTGCAATTGTCATGGGCAGAGTTCTTGGTGCAGTTCAAGCGCAAGTTCTGCTCGGCTCAAAATCTGTTGGAGTTGGAGAATAAGTTTTTGACATTGACGAAGGGTAGCATGTCAGTTGATGAATACACCAATAACTTCACCGATAAGATGGAGTTTGCCTTGCGTATCGTTCCAGACGAGCTGAAAAAGGTGGATCGGTATGCGAAGGGACTTCCATGGGAGTACGAGGTGCCGGTACGTCAGGCACTTACTCTAGAGGCAGCTATCTGGGCTGCCAAGTCTGTGGAGAACATGATCAAAGGGAGAACCACCGTCAAGGTTGAGGTTGGTGAGAAAAGGAAGTTTGAAGGAACATCTGGTTCCAGTAAGAAGAGCAAATTCTCGAAATCTGATTCGAAAAAGTTTGGAGGAAAAGGAGGCGAAGCAAAGTGGTGTGATAAGTGTAAGAAAAAGCACTTTGGGAAATGTAGCGAGGATGTGACCTGCTACAACTGTGGAAAGGTTGGACATTTTGCCAATGAATGTCCGAACAACAAAAGGATGTGTTTTGGGTGTAATGAAGAGGGGCATATTTTGAAAGACTGTCCGAAGAAGAAGGAGGCAGCTAGGCCCAACATTCCACCAAAGCCGAAGGCAAGAGCCTTCCAGATGACACTTGAGGCTGCGAAAGATGAAGCTGATGTCGCTTCAGGTACCTTTCTCGTAAACGAATTACCTGCTCATATATTGTTTGATTCTGGAGCCAACTACTCCTTTATTTCGCATGAGTTTGGTAGAAAGCTAGCGTTGCCTATTGATAGACTAGATGATGCTTTATTAGTCGAAGTAGCTAGTGGCAAGTTTGTACCTGTTTGCCATCGTATGAAAGACATCTTAATCGACCTTAATGGGAATAAGTTTCACGAGGAATTATTGCCTATCGAACTAAATGGTTTCGACATCGTGTTGGGAATGGATTGGCTTAGCGCCAATGATGCCGAAATTTTATGCAAGAAAAAGATAGTTAAAGTAAACCCGCCTGGAAAAGATTCGTTTATGGTGTATGGGGACAAACGCAGAGTGAATTCTGGAATCATTTCTCTAATGAAAGCCAGAAAGTGTTTGACCAAGGGATGTACATCATATTTAGCATTTGTGATTGATGCTAAGAAGGAAAAGAAGGTGATGCAGAGCATTCAAGTGGTGTGTGATTTTCCGGAAGTGTTCCCCGAGGATCTTCCTGGATTACCACCTGATAGACAAGTGGAGTTCAGAATAGACTTGTTACCAGGAACCACGCCAATAGCAAAAGCACCTTATCGATTAGCACCGACGGAGATGAAGGAGTTAATGATGCAACTTCAGGAGTTGTTGGACAAAGGTTTCATTAGACCTAGTTCATCGCCCTGGGGAGCTCCGGTGTTATTTGTAAAGAAGAAAGATGGAAGTATGAGAATGTGCATCGATTACAGAGAGCTGAACAAGGCAACAATAAAGAATAGATATCCGTTGCCGAGGATTGATGACCTGTTTGATCAATTGCAAGGTTCGAGCTATTTCTCGAAGATCGATCTTAGGTCAGGATATCATCAGCTGAAAGTAAGAGAGCAAGATATCGAGAAGACTGCATTCAGAACTAGATATGGACACTACGAGTTCTTGGTTATGTCGTTTGGACTAACCAATGCTCCAGCAGCGTTCATGGATTTGATGAATAGGGTTTGTAATCCTTTCCTTGATAAATCCGTGATAGTGTTCATAGACGACATTCTGATCTACTCGAAAAGCCAGGAGGAGCATGGCAGACACTTGCGAGAAGTGTTAGAAGTTTTGAAGAAGGAGAAGCTTTATGCGAAGTTCTCCAAATGTGATTTTTGGATTCGTGAGGTCCAATTCTTGGGTCACGTGGTCAACCAAGAAAGGATAATGGTTGATCCAGCGAAGATTGAAGCTGTGACGAAGTGGGAACAACCGAAAAGTCCCACGGAGATTCGAAGCTTTTTAGGATTAGCCGGATACTACCGAAGGTTTATCCAAGGTTTTTCTTCGATTGCTACTCCATTAACAGCATTGACCCACAAAGGAGCAACTTATGCTTGGAGTGAGAAGCATAAAGAAGCATTCGAGAAGTTAAAGAAGAAGCTATGCGAGGCACCGATACTTTCTCTACCCGATGGAGTCGAAGAATTCGCTGTTTATAGCGATGCGTCTGGTGTTGGATTGGGTTGTGTTTTGACCCAAAGAGAAAAGGTGATAGCATATGCGTCTCGACAGTTGAAAGAGCATGAAAAGAATTACCCGACTCATGATTTGGAGTTGGCAGCGGTAGTTTTCGCTCTGAAAATATGGAGGCATTACCTCTATGGCACGAAGTGCAAACTTTTCACTGATCATAAGAGTCTCCAATACCTCTTTAATCAGAAAGAATTGAATATGAGGCAACGACGCTGGCTAGAATTACTTAAAGACTACGACTGCGAGATACTTTACCACCCCGGTAAAGCTAATGTTGTTGCTGATGCTCTCAGTCGGAAGGTTAATCTTGAAAGGAAGAGGCCAAGAGCGTTGAGAATTGAAGTTGTCTCGACTATTGTGGAAAGTATAAAGAAAGCTCAAGAGGAAGCTTCTGAGAAAAATGACCGAAAGGAGGAACGTTTGGGTAAAACGTTGGTGTTTGGTACTAATGGTCATGGACTGAAGGTATTCCAAGATCGTATTTGGGTACCTAAGTCAGGAGGAATTAGGGATCTTCTGATGGAAGAAGCTCACAAGACCATGTACTCGATTCATCCGGGTAGCACTAAAATGTATAGGGACCTGAAACCCTACTACTGGTGGCCGACGATGAAGCTTGATGTTGCAAAGTATGTGGCCGAGTGTGTGACTTGTGCGAGAGTCAAGACACAACATCAGAAACCGTACGGGAGTTTAGAACCTTTGCCTGTGCCTATGGGTAAGTGGGAAGACATTGCTATGGATTTTGTCACTAAACTGCCCAGAACAAAGAATGGTCACGACATGATTTGGGTGGTCGTTGATCGATTCACTAAGAGTGCGCATTTCATAGCGGCCAGGGAGAAATGGTCTATGGAAAAGCTTGCGAATTCTTACGTGAAAGAAATTGTGAGGCTTCACGGTGTTCCGTTAACGATTGTATCGGATCGTGATAGCCGTTTCACCTCAAGGTTTTGGAAAAGTCTACAAGAGGAAATGGGTACCAAGTTATGTTTAAGCACAGCTTACCATCCGCAGACTGATGGTCAGAGTGAAAGAACAATACAAACACTTGAAGATATGCTGAGAGCATGTACCTTGGAATTCCTAGGTAATTGGGATGAACATTTACCGTTGGTAGAATTTTCCTATAATAATAGTTTTCACTCGAGCATTAAGATGGCACCTTATCAAGCTTTGTATGGACAGAAGTGTCGTACGCCGTCTTGTTGGCTTGAGGCTGGGGAAAAGCAGTTTATGGGACCGGAGTTGGTTCATCAAACTGCTGAAAAGTTGAAAATAATTAGGGAAAGAATGTTAGCAGCTCAAGATCGTCAAAAGAGCTATGCTGACAAGAAGCGAAGACCGATAACTTTTGAGGTTGGAGATTCGGTTTTGCTTAAAGTCTCGCCGTGGAAGGGACTTATAAGATTTGGTAAAAGGGGAAAGTTGAGTCCAAGGTTTATTGGACCTTTTAAAGTTCTTCAGAGGGTTGGGAACCAAGCTTACAAGCTCGAATTACCCGAAGAACTAAATGGAATTCACAACACTTTTCATGTGTGTTATTTGAGGAAGTTCACGGGAGAAGTTCCCGATATAATTCCAATTTCTGAATTGAGAATTGATGAGAACAAAAGGTTGATTGAAGAACCAGAGGCAATTGTTGACCGAAAGACTAAGAAGTTGCGACGCAAAATGGTTGGGTTAGTGCTTGTCCGATGGAAACACACGAATGGGCCAAATCTCACCTGGGAGACGGAGAGTGGCATGTTGAGTCGCTATCCGCATTTGTTTGTTGATGTGTGATTCCGGGGACGGAATCATTCTAAGGTGGAGAGAATTGTAACGCCTGTGTTTCGGGCTTGCCATTTGTAGCAATGTAATAGTCTAGGTTGACCTTTGTAACCCGTTTTGAAATAATAAAAGTGTATTATTTGAGTATTATGTGTTTTGTGCTTAATTGCTTAATTATGTGGTTTGATTAATTAAGAATAAAAATAAGCGTCAAAATTTAAGTGTAAAATAAACTTAATATATTTGATTAATGTTGTAGTAATTGAAACGAGGTTTCCGAATATATATAGAACGCCCAAATCTGACTTCGTATGAGGAAGTTATGATTTATCGAAGTTCCGGCTTAGCGATATACAGCCTGTTTTACTCGATTTGAGATCGAGCGGTTGTTAGCCGAAGCAATCTAAATGAGAATCGAAGATCTCATTGTTGGTATTGAAACGATAAAAAGTTAGGCGAGAACGGACGTCAAACGAAGAAGTTATGAATTTATAACGAAAGTTTCTGTCCCGGCCTATTAAAAATAATTAATAAAAATAAAGTCAAAATTAGCCGACGGAGTCTAAACGAAAGTCGTAGAGCGTGGTCTCACCTTCGCGTGGATATAAAGAACGTCGAAAACGGAGTTCGTATGAAGAAGTTATGAATTTCCGAAGTTTATTAATCATTTTGTATTTATATTTAAATCAAAATTCGGAAGCATTATCCGAAGGAGTCACCGATCTGATCCGAGGTACGCCCCGCGTACTCGAGTACGCCCCGCGTACTCCGAGGGATGTCGACACTCGCACTCGAGCACTTCGGATACGTAAGCAATGACGTTTTGGGCAGTACGCCCCGCGTACTCCGAGGCTCCAACCTCCTATAAATAGGATGCGAGGGTTCCGGGTATTTTTGCCAATTCCCTCTCGTTTTCGTGTCGAAGCTCTGTGCAAAAACCCCCGAAGCTACCCCGAAGTCCCGGTATCATACTCTAGCCCCGAGGCAAGTCCCGAGATCCCGAAGATCCCGAGAAGTGCGGTTTCCGAGTCGAAGCTCTGCCCGCGAAAAGTCGATTTTTGTGAAGATCTTCCAGATCTGCTGTGGATTACTACTTCTATAAGCCGTAGTGTTGTCGGATCATCTTCTGATCAAGTGAGTGTGTAGTTATTTTCTTCTAATACAATAATACGAAGTATTTTATATAAAAATACGTGCTATGTGTATATATTTGGTTGTGTTATGTGTGAATGTGTATTCACTCTCTTCTATCTTATAGATCTGCTTATTTCTTTATGAGATATGTGTTATGTGTGTGTGTGCCTCATCTGTTATGTGATATATGTGTTGATTAAAGCATGCTATACAGGTTTTCTTTAAACTATGTATACAAATGTATATTTTTATCTACTAATATGTTGGGTAGAACATGGGTAGACAGTTGGTGTGTAATAAACAGATGAGAGGCCTCGTTGTTGTTTGATTGAGTCATCTAGCGGAGTTTAGATGACGACCACTGGCTATTCTAGACAGTCTTGTGGAAACATTAGCAGGTTCGCCACCTGTAGGTGTTAATGAACTTGGGTGTTCATTCGCTGTACTCCATCCCCCTCATGGTTGCCTTATTTGACTTATATTGCTGAGGTACCCCCGAAGCATGTGTTGTCGCCCCGATGAAATATTCTTAGACTAGGTCCCTTATGTTAGTTGTTTTAGGGACATTAAAGTGAGAATAACGGGAATGGGTAATTGGGTTATTGTTGGTTGGTGAAAATTAAATATGGTATTTATTGTGGGTTGAAAACCCTATATGCTCACCAGGCTCCCAAGCCTGACCCACTCAGTTTTAAATTGTATTACAGGTAGTGGCGGAAGGGCATGAGATGGATGAACCATCAAGTTGTTTTGTTTACAAGTCTGCATATGTTTATATTTGTTATATGACTTGTAATGTATTCGTTTATGCTTATTGGTCTGTATCGGAACATGACACCCCGAGTTTTGATTATAATGAAAATACATTTCTTTTATGAAATGCTTCGGTAAACAATGTTTTATCATGTTTTGTTTTTGGGAACAAATTCCGCAACTCTTTCAAATCAAAAGGATTTACTCTGAAAATATTTAAAAGCATAAATGAAAATCGGTCTTTTCTGGCCGAGATTTTGGGGATGTCACACAGACCCCAGACAATATCAAATGAAAGATACAACTAGCAAGGTCTAAAACAGTGTGACTCTGAGAGTGGGTTTCCAACATACAGTGTAAAATACAGTGTGAAAATACCGTTACCTTAAGGCCATGAATTATAAGGTAACCTGGGATACTCGTAACCATACTAACCGACACTAGAGTACTTGACGCCCTGCAAGCGTCTATAAAATATGACATTTGTCACCCCTTAGCTTGGTAGGCCGTGGACTGTAGCTAGCAGTCAGGGTGCGGGGGTGTCAATCCCGTATAGATCTATACACACAATGTCCGCTCTCCCTACAGGAGACTCTGGTTACCAACTAGACGACGGAGAAGGCCGTGTCCCGAAGATGCATCCCAAATAGTGGGTAGTGGGTTTCCAATATAAGTGTTGAACTAGTGGTAGAGACTCATAACTGAACTGACTAATGTAAACCTACATGTCTATGCTTGTGTACATAATATATAACTAATGATCAAATGACCTTCGGACGGACATCCAATCCCACCAGACCACATCTCAACGAAGAAAAGGAAATAGGGCGAACAAGCCTTCCTAAGTCCTTCAACCATTATTTATATGCATCTATACAAGCATAGGCATACATCCAACTACGTTTGAGTGTGTAACAAATGGAAACGTATCGTGAAGTATAACCAAATCGTGATGTATAACCGAATCGTGATGTATAAGTGAACAGTGTGGAATAACCGAATTGTGAAGTATAAGTGAACAGTGTGGAATAACCGAATCGTGAAGTATAAACGAACAGTGTGGAATAACCGAATCGTGAAGTATAAGCGTTAACAGGTATAAGTGTATCACGAAGTGGAAACATTAACAAGTAGGAGTTTAAACTAAGTAGAAGCGAAACAGCGGTATCTAACAAGTAAGAGTATACGACATGAAAGCAAACTTTGATGAAAACCTTGGAAAAACCTTTATACTTAAGAAAATCAAAACTTGGTATTCTTTGGTAAAATAAGTTTGAAAACCTTTAGAAATTCTTTGGAAACCTTTCATAAACCATTTTAAAATGAACTTTGATAAAACAGTATAAGTAAGAATTTTGAACAAGTGAAAACATTTCAGAAAAACCATTTATAGTATCCTACTCGGTAAAATAGTTTACAGTGTGGTAAATCCTAGTGCATGCGGGTTATCAATCACACATGATTGATATGATAACTGGCATGTTTAACTTGTATTCCCCCCCCCCCCCCCCTATAAAACATGTAAAAACATTTAAAAGGTTCATTTAGGGATATGAACTCACCTGGTGTAAGTGGATCCAACGAAGGTGCCGGTTGGGTGCTCGGTGTCAAGTAAAGACTTGGACACACTTAGTGACCTATTTAACATATGATAACATGTTTTCACATACAATTAGTACATTTAATACTAATTAAACAAGTATACGCACTCTAAGGAGCGGAAAACACTTTGGTTAAGTGTTTGGGGTGTCCTGGGTAACATTTAAGGGTGTGAATGGCTTAGGAATGGAGTTTACTCTCCAAGAGTAAACTCTCCTTATAGTGTTTACGGCCCTGGGACAACTCCCCATGAGTTTACGGCCGTAAACTCATGGTGAGGGGTTTCTAGGATGTCTAAAGGCTTTATCTTGATCGTGGAATTTTGCTAGGTCCAAATCTAAATTGTATGAGTGGTTTTAAGGTGTTTAAAGGGACCATATGGGAGTTTACGGCCCATGAACCACCCCTATGGGAGTTCACGGCCGTGAACTCCTACCCTCTTGATTTTATGGAAGTTTAAGGCCCTTATTCCAATCCTAGTAATTTATAATGAAGTATAAGGTCATTGGGGGGGGGGATTAAAACTACCATTTGACATGGTTTGGAGGTGTTTACGGCCTAAGCATGTGCTTGGGCCGTAAACTCCATTTCACCCCTCAAATCTATGTGTTTAAATGTTCCAAACCTGAAATAGCAAGTCCCTAATTTATGTATTAAGCCTAAGGGTGGTTTGGGAGTGTTTGGAACTTGATTTTACAAGCTTAGAGGGTGTTTACGGCCTAAGCATGTGCTTGGGCCGTAAACCCTCTTTTATGCCCCAAAATTGATTGTTTTAAGGTGCAAACACTCCTAGCTAAATCCCCAATTAGTTTCCAAGCTTTTAGGGACAAATTTGGGTCATTTTGGCCTCTTTTTAGGGGTTTACGGCCTAAGGAGGTTCTTAGGCCGTAAACTCCATTTCAACAGCTTATAAGGTCGATTTTTGGGGTTAAACCACAATCCATGATGTTTAGAACAAACTAGGGTAAGGGGACTTACGATTTGGAGGCGTTTGGTTGTGGATTTGAGGCGAAATCGGGCTTGTATGAGAGAGAGTATAGAGAGAGAGTGAAAAGGGGTGGAATGAAGTCCATTCCCCCTTATATATGGGTTGGAGTTGGAGCTCAGTGGGAATCTACCCGATACTGTCGTTAAACGGGGCTTTTGGTCGCATTCGATTTAGTGGTCGTAATAAAATTTAACTTTTTTCCCAAATTGATATGGAAAAGTAAAGTAATTGTTTTATTTATTTTATTACGACTTTAACGACATAAAAATATAAATAAATAAAACATTTATTTATTTGGCGACCTCTAATTAACAGAACTTTTGTTAAATGGAATATTCCGTTAACGGTATCGGGGTAATGTAACGGAATAAACTTGGGTTGTCACATTCCTTCCCCGCCTACCAAAAAAATTTCGAGATATGAGAATTAAATGATTCTAAATATCTTCTTATATCATCATTTCTTTTCCCATCTTTTGGTTATAGTCTTATGACATAAAGTGTTGTCTTTTAACTATTTTAACGACCAAAGAAGTAGGCCTAAAATACATGTACATATATGTAGTATATCTACAAATACGTGTACCCATTTTATCGAATATAAATATGGGACGAGGAGATGGACTGACGGAGGTGTCCAATGGCAGAGCCACGTTGGGGCCATAGGGAGCCCAAGCCCACCCTTAGATTATTAATTGTTAAATTTTTGTTACTAGCCCAAATAGCCAGGCCCACTCTCGTCGCTTTAATTAGTCTGAACCCCAAATCTCGTTAGATTAAAATAGCAGGAAATTAGATGGAGAAAAGTGTGCTCAAGCAAGCAAGACAAGCAAGCATCGTCTTCTAAATTTTTAATTCGCTTAATTAAAGTTTGTGATCGAGCAAGCAAGCAAAGCAACAGGTTATTGACTTATTATATGTTAATATTTTATATTTTCAAAGAATTTAGGGTATACTTTTATTGTATATGTCGGTAGCAAAGCAATTGAAATTCTCTTAATTTGTTTATTTAGAATTAGAGTAGATATGATTCCTATTATCCTATTATTTATTATATAAATTATGTTATTTAAATTATGGGAATTATGGGAAAAGATCCAGCAACCGAGCCTCACCATTGGTTTATTTAATTCCTTTTGTTGCACACTTGCATATAATACACTTGGATTTGCTGTAATGAAAAGAGAAAGTCACAACCCAAGTGAATATATATATATATATATATATATATATATATATATATATATATATATATATATATATATATATATATATATATATATTTTAAAAGTTATATCTTGCTTTTTTGATGTTTGAGTATACATATTTGTTAATTGTTATATCTTTCTTTCTTTTCTCTCTGTAAACATATGAACGGACCAAGTAGAACCTATATTTTCTTTTTGTTTTTCTATTTAGTTATTGTGTTTATTATAAGAAACAAGGCTTTTTTTTATTAATCACTTATCATTCAATAGGCATGGAGAAATATTTAACAAAGAGAAAAATTATGGATTCATCAGAGACATCTAATGTTGATTTTTCTAAACATAACCGTGTGGAAATCAATTTATCAGATCTTCCCTCAGACCCTGGAATGAGGACTAGGATTTTAGATTATGATCCTAATGTTCGAGACGAAGTTCGAAGAACATACCTCTTAAAAGGGCATTTCCAACCTAAATCTCATGAGTTTCCTTACACTCTTTTTGGCAAAAAACCACGAAGATTCAATGTTGCTTGATTTAATGTTAAAGAATATTCTACATGACTAGAATATAGTGTAACTCAAAATGTTGCATATTGCTTATATTGTTATTTATTCAAACCATATGTTGGAGCACAAGGAGGCGGTGAAACGTTTGTTAGTGTGGGATTTGAAAATTGGGGACATAAAGAAAAGTTCAATCAACATGTTGGAGGTTTCAATAGTGTTCACAACCAAACTTGGGCCATAATATGTTTCCAGTTCGGTCTACTGGACTTCTTTTTAAAACTTGAGTAAAAAACCATCGAACAATTATGGGTCAACAATCAAATAAAAACTTGCAAGTTTCTAGGTGTATTCATATGGTAGCGTCTTATATAGTGAGTTTTTCTACACTTTTTTTTAAATGAAGTCACGAATATATAATCACTATAGTCGTGTTTGATTAATATCTATCTATATTTATCTATATATCTATATATACTTATAAAAGATGCATTCTTACTTGCACAATATGCATTTGAAATCTCCATTATTTTTCAATATTTTTCTAACAATTATTATAAGTTGGTTAATAATGTTGAATTAATGTAAAAACTAAATTCTAATCATAAATTAACTAAATTACAATATTAATATATCATAATTTACTTCTATTTATAAAATTACGACTTTAACTTTATAACATAGTATAATTAACTTATTAGTTTAAATATATTGTCGTACGTGAGCAAATGTCATTTTAAAGTCACAACTTTTGTATAATTTATTATTTTATACAAAATAGGTAAATTATTAATTTCAATATAATGTTAAATAGTTAACTTAAATCAAAATTTTAGTTAAACTTGAAAAAAATTGAGAGACAATTTTACAAATAGTTAAAAGTTATAAATTATAGTGTTAAACATAAATTGTAATTTTAAATTAACAAAAAAAACAAGAAACTATTTTTTATTATCATTATAAATCTTCAAATAAGTAGCTTAAAAACAACGTAATATAAGAATAATTAAAAGTAATATTATATAAAAAATTATAAAGTTATTTTAAAAAAAAAACAATGTTTGTTGTTTTAAATAATTACAATCAAAGAAACTAACAATATTCATCAAATAAATTAAAAAAAATAAATTTTGGAAACTAAATTAAAATAATTAAGAGTTTCCAAATATGTTATTTTAAATAACTTATAAGTAACATTATATATAAAAATTATATTGTTACCTTTAAAACAAAAACAATGGTTGTTGTTTTAAAAAAATTACAATGATAGAAATTAAAATCTTAAGCAAATAAACTGTTTAAAATTAATTTATCATAACAACTATAAATATCATTAAACCATATATTATATTTAATTTTATTCATTAATAACCTGCAAATAGAGGTCATTAAGACAATTGGGATTATAGAATTTTAAAAGAAGTTTATATTATCATATAACTCAAAACAAACAATGTTTATATCATCTTATTATAAGATTTATTATATAAAAGCTAATAATGTGATTGATATATTTTAAAAACATATTATTGCAATATTAATATTAATTCTTTATTCTCAATAAAATATACTTAGTTTGTTGATCTAAATATGATGTTAAATTCAAAACAATAATTTTTATAATATATTAAAAACCTATTTTTTGTAAATAGTTAAAAACTTCAAATATAAGATCTAAATCGAAATGTTAAATTAACAAAAAAAGCTTATTAAAAATTACTTTTTATAATAATAATTTTTCCTCAAAAAAAAAAGTTGATTAAAATTTCATTTTTATAATAATATCTTTTTTCAAAATAGATAGTTTAAATTAAACTAAAAATATTAAAAGTTAAATATAATATTAAATATAAAGCATCTATCAAAATATAGTTTTAAAATTCATTAAAAATAGTAAAGGTATAAATATAATGCTAAATATAAACCTATATTGTAATTCCCGGTTCTCACACAATCTATTGATATTTTTAATTGAAATAATATCACATAAAGTATGTGTATCTAAATTGACTTTATTTTTATTTTCAAAGGTAGCAACAATTGAGATGATGCGATTTTAAATAGAATAATATGAGATCTGTTAGTTGATCCTCATAAATTCATTGCGAACCGTACAATCATATTTGATAATGTTTATCATTTATTTAAAATATTTAGAACGTTTTATAATAAATTAGTGTAAAAATTATTAATTAAACGTTATTAATAAGAATATATTTATTTTAATAACATATATTTATCAATATTTTAATTATTACTACGCAACGTAAAAAATATCATTTAGTCTTTGTTATATTCATTATTGTCTTATGCTTGTCAGATTGTGATATGAAAACATGCATTTAATCTCTAATAATTACATTTGTTAAATCAGTAAGTGCACAAGACTATATCAACATTAAAATGCAAACATTAAATTATAGTTAGATAATCTTTCCGATATTTTTTTAAAACTTAGAAATTATAATAGGCTGATTCTGAAAATTTCAAAATGACTAATTTTATTTAATGCGGATTGAAATTGACTGATTTAACCGATCAATATTTGTTAATTGGTCTTTTTTTAAATGGCAAACTAATCTATTTCTCCAATATGAGTGAACAAAACTGAACCCGAAAATCAAAAAACTGAAAAAATGAAACCATAACAAAATCAATGGTTTGAGTTTGAGTTTTTTAAAAAGCCGGAAATTTTTGTTTCAGTTCGGTTACGGAAATTTCGTGATCGAAAAAAATCGAACTGAACCGAAGTTATTAATTTATATAACATTATAGTGAGTATATATCTATTTTATATAATATTCTGAAAAATAGGCACAACTCACAAGTACTAGGTTGTCCAATTGGTAAAAGCCCTAAACATTTCATCTTAATGCCTCAAGTTTGAATCCTAGCCTTGACGAGGACTGTTTTATTTTGTTTCTCAATTGTTTTTCCTTTACCCTCCAATTTCCTTCTTATAAATCTCATCTTGTCTGGCATCCGACAAAATATCAAATATCGTCTCCATCAAGACTTGAACTCATGATTTTTTAATTGAGAGAGTCACTCCTTATCACTACGCTAAAGTCCTTTGGTTAGTCCATTTCTTAAATATTAGAAATAATTAATGCGGTATTAAAATATGATTAGAATAAATGAAAGTAATTATCATATTTTCTACGACTTTGAACCATTGTTCAAAAAAGCGGGTAATGGCGGCGTGGTTTAGCCGTTACGAAAACGTCTAAAACGGGTTTGTTAAACATGACGCCCAAATAACGTGTCATGGCACGCTTTATCGCGTTATGAGCGAGTTTTTTTCAAGGCGCGATTTTTTTTTTTATCGGGCCTAAAATAATTGAATTTTTGTTAACTTTTATATACTAAATACTAATGTATATAAAATAGTCATGTATTGAAAAACGTCATGGGTCGCCAAAACTTGTCATGGCTTAACTTTGACATTGCCGTCAAGTCACGCCTCACGTTATTTAGAACCTTACTTTTAACCCACATTTTGTTTTTGAGTATTTTTTTAGCGAATTTCATATTAGATATCTTCCGAATTAAGCAACCCATTAGCAGCAACTTCTTTGGTTCGGGTTGGTGCCACTTACTAGCCAATTGGCCGGTTATGTATATGACTATTTTATTTGTAAGGCTGGTAGCAATCTATGACGAGATGTAGCTTTCGACAGGAACAAATGAAAAGAGGTTTATGAAGCCAAATAGAATGTCATTTCGAGTATCATCGAGTAATTTGTTTTCATAGTTATATTTATTAGAATATTATTTGTATTGTGTATTTGTATTATTATTCATAGTCACGCCATGTGGTGATTGACTAAAGTGACTTTCCAGTTGGATCCATAAAAACCCTCAATATATACAAAATACATGATAAATCAGAAATGGGTCAAACACATGGGTCATACTAATGAATAATAATACAAATACACAATATATTGTGTTTGGCCCATTTATGGATGCTAAGGTCTCTAAGTTAATCTTGTTGCATATATTATTAATGGTTTGTCACAAAAGTTCCTATATATAGCAATTAATATCCGTCATCGTGATCCTTCTCTCTTGTTTTAAGATGATCGTTCCAATCTTATTAGTGAGGAGTAACAAATGCTCCATGATGAGCAACGAGATTCTAGTGTAAGAAAATAAACTAGTTTTCTTTTGTGATGCAAGGAACACGGAAACAGGAGAAGAATGTAGTGGAAGAAAACTTGCTCAAGTTAAAACAAAAAAGAACTGGTAATTGTATTAAAACAAATGACGCCTACTTTTATACTCATTAATTAGATACCTTATGAACCTCTAAAACAAAAAAAAAGACTTCGACTCTTATTCTAACACTAGGAAACAAAACTAATAAAAAGAAACTTTCCTATTGCTTTTCAAATAACCGATTGATCCAACAATCACCCCCTTAATCGGTTTTGTCATACGAGCCACTCGTTGTTCAAAACAATGTTGGTTCCTCTTCGATTAGACCCGCTTCTTCCTTTTCCCATTTTGGACACTCGTTTTTATAGTGACCAAGCTCACCACATTTGTAACATCTAACATGACTTTTATCCCGGACACGTTCATTACCATCTCGACTTCTCCCGGACCCCCGACCTCTTCCCCGGCCATGTCCAAAGTCATCCCGATTTGAACGTCCATTGCCACAATGCTTACAAACATGTGACTTTTCGTCACTAGCCAACAACAACCCACCTTGAGTGTCCTCCACTTTCTCAGTTCCTCTTATACGCTCCTCGTACGCCTTCAATCTACCAACCGCTTCATCGAATAACATTGAATCCAACTCGAAACATTGCTCTATTGAAGCCACGATTTGGAGAAACGACTTAGGCATCGAATTTAGTAACCTTTTTACCAAATCACCTTCTTCAAGATCATATCCAAGACTCCTTACTTTTGATGCTAAACCGGATAATTTCGTCACAAAATCATCAACCGTTTCATCCTCTTTCATGCGTAAACTTTCAAGCTCCCTTTTTAAGGTTGCAAGTCGAGCCGTTCTTACCCGATCCACTCCCAAATACCGTGTTTTTAGCCTATCCCACACTTGCTTTGGGTCGGTGTAACTCGCCATTTGCAACACCATGTCTTCGGGTATCGCTTGAAACAAAAAAGCAAGAGCTTGTTTTGACTTCTTTTGATCTGGTGCTTTATCTGACGTCTTCGGTTCGACCGTCTCCCATATGCCATGTGCATCCATAATTGACTTGACTTTAACCGCCCACACCGGATAATTCGTTGAAGTCAAAACCGGAACTTGATATGTCAAAGAACCTCCTTCTTTAACCAACGCCATCCATTTATCCTTAACCCCGACTTCTTTAATCAAGCTTGTTCCGAGAGCACTCTTCCACCGGACAACAAGACAAGGTCACGACCACCTTTACCGTCTTCCGTCACCCGCAAAACGAACCGAATCAAAGCCACCTACTTTGACGTCTTCCCGTTCGTTTACTCTGCGCCTCCGGTTAGTCTCTCACAAGCCCGATTAAAAGAAACCGGGGTTGCTACTAATCAACCTCGAATCACACCCCTTCAACGAAACCGCGCTCTGATACCAAGTGTAAGAAAATAAACTAGTTTTCTTTTGTGGTGCAAGGAACACGGAAACAGGAGAAGAATGTAGTGGAAGAAAACTTGCTCTTAAAGTTAAAACAAAAAAGAACTGTAATTGTATTAAAACAAATGACGCCTACTTTTATACTCATTAATTAGATACCTTATGAACCTCTAAAACCAAAAAAAAAGACCCCGACTCTTATTCTAACACTAGGAAACAAAACTAATAAAAAGAAACTTTCCTATTGCTTTTCAAATAACCGATTAACCCAACACTTCAATCACGCATACTAATCACACTTCTTTGCCAAATGCACTCTCTGTTCAGTCCTCTAACAACAACACTAATGATAGTGGAAGAGGGGGCTATCATGGTGGTCGTGCAGGAGGTTGCTACGATGGTCGGTTCAACAATAAAAATGGCAGCGACAATTTTACTCATGGGGGATTCATACTTGGTGGCGGACAACAACAAGGAGAAGGGTACATGGGCTTACAGTTGATTCCAAGTGCACTAGCCCACCAATGGGTCTTCTCAACATGGCATGTTACTAACTCCACATGCAACCATGCCAAGACAGCAACAAATCCAACACAATTTGGCCCAATAACAACATCAATCTTTTAATTCTCCTCAACCCAACAACAACAACCCATATACTCGACAGCAAGCATACCAAGCCCACTACACTCCCTCAAATGTTCAAAACAATACCCTTAAATGGTCTGGGTCATGCAGATTAGCACATGGACACCACTGTCACCTCATATCTTCACTCGAATACACGTATCCTCAAGTCCGTTTCTGATAAAAATAGTATTTTTTTCATCATTTTTATTAGTTATAGATGCATCCAAAATACATATAACTAAAGTAGGACACACCACTCTTCCGCTCTCTAATCCTTATCATACGTTAAATCTCAAAAATGTTTTAATTACTCCTTCCATTATTAAAAATCTTATTTATGTTCGTCGTTTCGTTCATCAAAATAATTGTTCTATTGAATTTGACTATTTGGATTTTCTATGAAGGATTGTCGCACCAAACAAATTCTCGTTCGATGTGACAACACTGGTGACCTCTATCCCATTACTTCTCCAACCACTCGAGCTTTCGTCTCCATTGCCCCTTCTCTCTGGCATCAACGTCTTGGTCATCCTGGTCATCATATTTTCAAGCATCTAGTTAATAATAATTCTATTTCTTATTCTTCACTTAAAGACCCTACTATATGTCACACATGTCAAATAGGCAAACATGTTGTTGAAAATATATGATTTGATCACCACAAATAAAGACTTGGATACCAGTTACTGTGTGACAGATATATATAAATTAAAGATATAAGATGCGGATATATAAAGAATAAGAATTGCGGAATAATTATAAACTGGAAAGCTATAAATGACTGAAAGTTATAATAATATAAATAACTATATTTAAATGATGTAAAACTATAAATAATATAAATGACTGTATTTAAATGACGTAAAGCTATAATAAAATATATAACTATATAAATATATAAATATATATTAAGTAGGTTCGTCAATAGAATGACTGAACAAGTTTACAGTTGGACTGATGGAACGACTGGTCGATAGTTTGACGGTTGGAACGACTGGTCAATTAAGTAGGTTCGCCAAATACATTACTGAACAGGCTTGGGGTTGGACTAGATCTTAATAGACTTTGTTCCTAATTTTTAAAGTTTAATCCGGTATTTGATAAGTAACAAAAAGTTCATCCAAAGCTCGGTTTTATGTAAAACGGGTTGTTTACATAATAGTACAAAATACATGGGTTTATGTATTTGTATTTAAGGTATTTCTGGGTAAAGATATGAACACGGGTCGTGTAAAGGAAAGGGTAACTGGCACGGGTCGTGTAGGAGTTTTTAGTTTTGAAAAGTTGATGAAGACGGGTACACAGGTCGTGTAGGAGTGTTTAGAAGGTTTCCAAGGTCAAAATCCCGATCATGGGTCGTGTTGATTTAGGAAAAAACAACACGAGTCGTGTTTGCGCAAATCCTTGCATACACAGATCAAAAACCTTCAGTTTTCGGAAAATCTCTCTGGATAGCCAATTCTCTCTCGCGTCTCTTCGGGGTTTCCCATGGTCAAAATAGTCCACTAAAATTCCTAGATGTAGGTAAGGTCCTAAAGAATTTGTGGAGAAAATCTCTCTAGTTATATCTTGGTTGTGTTGTGCATAATTTTTTTATTTTCTAACTTGAAATTTCTGATCTCGAAAACAGCAAGGTGGTGATAGTTGAGGTGATTTAAAAAGGGTTTTTTTAGGAGGTTTAAGGAGGGTATTTGGAGGGTGTTTGGAGAGTCTTTTGAGGTTGTTTGGAGGTTGGAAGGATGTTGATATAAGGTGGTGATGGTGGTGAAAGTTTATGATGATGATGATAAATAGTGACGAGTTTTGTTTTCGATCTTCATGCAGAAGTTTTGAGGTGTTTTATGGTTGTGTTTTGATAGGTTGATGTAGTAAAGGATGTTGGTGGTGAATGGTGTGAAGAAAGAAGGTGGTGAAGATGATATTTGATGGGTTCAAGATGAACACCTTGAGTTTCAATGAAGATGATGAAGATGCTTGATGACGTTCTTTATTTTGCTTGTTATTGATCTTGATGTTCTTGATTATCTCTAGGGATGAAGATAAAGATGGTGTATGTTTTACAAAATAAAACTCACAAGAAAACTAACTCTCTTGCTTTCTACTATTCTCTCCAAACCTTACACACACTACATACACATGTATTTATATACATATGAAACAAATATCTTCTAGTACACTTGAGTTTTAGTTAAAAGGAAAGTTGGTGATGCAAGTTGTAGTAGGAGTAGGAGCAAAAAACGTGGCTTTGGCTTTGCTTCTTCATTTCCTTGACTTTTCCACACACACACAAACATATATATATATATATATATATATATATATATATATATATATATATATATATATATATATATGTTGTTGAAACTGTTCAGTTGCACAACTAAATTTTCTTGTCTATGCGTTTTCCGTTATTTGTGTGTTTTTGTATTTCACATTTAAGCACGAATTCATGCAACCTGAAATAATTGATAATACTTGTTCGATAACATAAAAACAGTTCGTCTTATTTCAGTGATGGTCACATACAAAAACATTTTTCAACACATGTTAAGTTGCCATTTAGTCCATCTACCTCTTCATCTTTGGACTTCTCTACCGGCCCAAACTCACCTCCATTCGGCTCTCACCAGTCGACTTCAGCTTCTTCAAATCCTCTACATTCCACCAACACTTCTACATTTGTTCCTTCGAATTCTTCGATTTCTACCCATTCCCTTTAATTTGCCAATCTCCCTTTTAATGTCACTCAATATCAACATCCTATGGTTACTCGTGTGAAACAAAGCATTTTAAACTATTTTCAAACTAAACCTTCACATTGATACCTCCCCTCCTGTTCACAAAAGTTATTTACAGGCTTTTAAGGATCCAAATTGGCTCAATGCAATGACTGAAGAATATACTGCTCTTATCTCTAACAAAACTTGGTTACTTGTTCCGAGACCTCTTGCCGCTAATGTTATTAACTATATTTTGTTGTTCAAGAAAAACTTAATGTGGATGGGTCATTATCTCGATTTAAAGCTCGTC
This sequence comes from Lactuca sativa, assembly GCF_002870075.4. Classification (NCBI taxonomy): domain Eukaryota; kingdom Viridiplantae; phylum Streptophyta; class Magnoliopsida; order Asterales; family Asteraceae; genus Lactuca; species Lactuca sativa. The sequence goes on along the minus strand of NC_056627.2, from coordinate 251,286,057 downwards.
TTGTGGATAAATGACGTAGCCAGTGTCCCGGTATTGATTGTCATGAGAAGTTTAGTCCTGTCATTAAGCCCGTCACCGTATACACAGTTCTTACCATTATTGTCACTCATAAGTGGCCTATTAGACAACTTGATGTGAAGAATGTTTTTCTACATAGGCATTTACTAGAAATGGTATACATGCAACAACCATCGGGTTTTAGAGATCCATCTCGACCAGATTTTGTGTGTCTCCATCAGAGATCCCTTTATAGTCTCAAGCAGGCACTTCGAGCTTGGTTTCAATGGTTTTCTATGTTCATTTCATGCATTGGGTTTGTTCATAGCAGGTGTAACACTTCTTTGTTTATATATAGATAGGGTTCTCATACGACATATTTATTATTATGCGTAGATGATAGCGTTCTTACGAGCTCTTCTCATGTGTTACTAACTCACATTATCTCTATATTGAGTGTTAAGTTCTCTATGTCAGATCTTGGGGATCTTCACTATTTTTCTGGTTATTACAGCTACCCGATTAGCCGATGGATTGTTCTTGTCTCAACAAAAATATGCCGCCAAGATTCTTTATTAAGCTTTTACGTCTAATTGTAAGTTTGCTTCTACTCTTGCTGATATATCTACTAAATTGGATGGATCTGGTCCTCCTATTGATGATGCTACTTTATATCGTAGCTTAGCTGGTGCATTATAATATCTTACATTCACTCGACCTGACATCATGTATGTTGTGCAACATATATGTCTATATATTCATGACCCACGAGAATCTCATTTTCGTACTCTCAAACAAATTTTACGTTATATTCGAGGTACTACTGCTTATGCGTTTCAATTATATTCTCCACCCAATCGTTTTCTCATTTCCTACTCTGATGCACTAGAGTGGTTGTCCAATGACTCGTCGATCTACATCGGGCTAGTATGTCTTTTTAGTCACAATCCTCTCTCCTGGTCCTCCAAACATTAGAATACAATATCAAGATCGAGTGTTAAAGTTGAATACATGGGTGTTGCTAAAGCAGTTGCTGAAACATGTTGGATTCACAAGTTACTTCTTGAGCTTCATTATATGCCCGCCAATGCTACCATCGTTTATTGTGATAATGTTAGTCTTGTTTACATGTCATCCTATCCGATTCATTACCAACGCACCAAGCAAATAGAGATTGATATGCAGTTTGTTCGAGACAAAGTCGCCAAAGGTCATATTCTCATAGTTCATTTATCGTCTTCTTTACAATATGCAAATATTTTTACAAAGAACATGTCTTCTTCTCTCTTTCTTGATTTTCGATCCAGCTTGAACGTTCGTGAACATAACTTCGTTCAAACTGTGGGTGGTTGTTAGCATATTATTGAAGGTATTCACTGATATTGGTTTTTAAGGGAAACATAGACGATTTCAATATTTCTTATGTTTAGTTTTGATTGATTTTGAACTTTTCTAATTATATTTTTGTAGCCATTTTCTTATTTTCAAGCAATCATGAAGCTTCATTGTTATAGGAGACCCTTAACTCTCAGATATGTATGTAGGTGGTATAGAGTCCATAAAAGTAATACGTAAAACTATTATATATATATATATATATATATATATATATATATATATATATATATATATATATATATTTGTGTGTGTGCATGTATGTACGTATTAAAGTATAACGTAATTCGTAAAGTCAAATCGTGTTTGAGTAGACTTGAAACGTATAACAATGACACAAACATTCTTCCACAACGAGTTCTAGTGTTCACTTTGAGTGACACTCACAATCACAACCATCACAACAAACTCATATACTTATTATAGTAGATTGGTAATTTAAATGTAACATCCCGAAAATCAAGGGTAAAAATTTCGTTTTTAATATATAAATTCAAACATTCATTTACATTTATCCAAACATTAAGGTATTCCAAATTAAAACGATCATCAGAGTAACTCCCAAAATCACCAGTTGCGGAAAAACATACGTGTGTGCATTGCGATCAAGTCTGACCCTTCCCTTTCGAACCAGAAGTACCTGAAACCATAAACCATCAACTGTAAGCACAAAACTTAGAGAGTTCCCCAAATACCACATATCATAGATAACAAATGTACTACCAAACATATTCGGGTGCTATCCTACCCCTTCGGTCTATTTCAACCGGATACTGCTGAGCATATCTGGGTGGTCGACCTGCCCCTTCGGTCTATCTTAACTGGATACTGCCGAGCATATCTGGGTGCTCGACCTGACCCTTCGGTCTATTTCAACCGGATACCGGGTCTATTTCACCCCTACCACTACCACATAATATCATACATAATCCACAAAATCATCAAGCAATACCTGCACAATCGATAATTATCATAAAGACAATCATCATGCTATACCATAACTAGTGGGTCGGCCTTGGTGCCTTTGACCCATGAATTTTACGAAGGGAGACTCACCTCGAATGCAGAAGTTCACTGAAAGAAATCCCTAGCTGCTTTCCTGACAACTCCTCCGGTCTATCAATACCAAGATAACACCCAATTAGCAATTGAGTTCCAAACTATGATCCATAATCCATACTTGGGGTACAATGGCCATTTTACCCCTAACCCAACTTGAACCAAAACTGAGGCCCAAGTCCAAAAACCATAAAGGCCTAAAACCAAAAGTTCCATAAAGGCCCACTAATGGCCCAATTTTCCAAATTGGACCCAACCTCCATATGGGCCTTATCGTAAGACCAAAAATTCCCTTTCCAACAGTTGATCTCAGAAGGCCTGAAAGGCCCAAATCAACAAAACCCACATCCGAAGTTAAGTCCAAGTCCAACGATCATAAACTCCACTAATCAGACGAGTGCACGATGTTCGTCGCTAGACAAGTTGACGGGGACTCAAGACAGAACGCGTTGCATTCCCAGGGGTACGCACGACATTCGCGGCTAAGTTCCAAATTCTCATTCTAAGGACTTAATCAATTAAGTACAACGTCTAGAACCCCAGAATAGTCCCATAACAGTGACTTAACCCATAAAGTCGAAGGCTTTGAGCCTATGCATTGCTCAAAAAGGTCCAATCTTGATTTTAAGCACTCAAACTTCACAAAATAACCAATAACTCAAACATGAGGGAACTTAATGCATCAAGACTCAACTTTATACCAAAACCAACTCAGAAAAGGCAAGATCTACAAATCCTAGGCTCTTGGAGTGACTGAAACTCAAAAATAGCTCTCAAAGGATCATAACATGCATACTTCAAGCCCTAACTTAGATCTTATGATGAAGAAGCATCAAGATGAGAACTTTTTACCTTTAGATGCTAGATCTATCTGAATAAAGCTTGGATCCAAAATCTCCAAGCCAACCAATGACTCTTCAAGAAGCTCATTCTTCCTCTTTAAGCACTAAAACACACTTAAACCGCTATGAAGCTCAAGAATCACTCAAATAGAGGTTAGTGTTTCGTTCTTAGGGTTATAGAGAATGGAGGCTGAAGGAAATGAGGGTTGGAGGTGAGTTAAAGTGTTTACATAGGGTCCAAGACCCTAAATTAGGGTTTCAATCTAATCATATGAACGCCCTACGTTCGCAAACCCTCCCGCGTCCGCATTTCCCATGCACGCCATGCATACCTATCTGGTACGCCCCGCGTACCCAGTTCGACCTAAACCCTTCTAACTTCAAATGGTCATAACTTCCTCGTTATAACTCCAATTTTGACGTTCTTTATATCCATAGAAATGGTGACGAGAAGCCCTACACTTCTAACAACTTACCTTCACCTTAAAACCTTCTTAACAAAACCCAAAATCCATAAAAGACCGAATTATCAAATTACGATTATACCCTTGACCTCCGAAGACACAATTGAATACTTGGATCACTTAAACCATAACACCCACACCCAGGAAGGGCCAAATTCTTCCTTTCCCAAGACCCTAAGCCTTATGACCACTGAAGATTGTGCCGCTACCCCGAATAAAGAAGTCAATCCGAAACCGAATGTTACATTAAAACTTCGGTATTTTGCTCCATTTTAAGGACTTAATGCATTTGTTATGAATTTTGTAGTTTGATAGTTTGTTAAATTATTAACAACTAATGCATTTGTTATGAATTTGATAGTTTGCTAAATTGTTAAGGACTTAATGCATTTTGTTTTTGAATTTGGTAGTTGATAGTTTTAACCTGTTAACAACTTAATGCATTTGTGACCTAATTGTTAAGCACTAATTTGGGTTTTCTTATTTTGTTGTTTTAACTTATATACTTATTTCGTAGACAGATGCTAATGCTTTTTTTTAAAACCCGACGTTTGTAGCTGCAATGTCAATATGATTGGATCTATTACTAGCCAAATTATCCAAAACACCCAAAACGATAAAAATGAGAACAATGAAGACAATGATGATCAAAACAAGTAGTTTTTCTACCAGAAGTTAAAAAAGTATATCATGGATTTTATAGTGTTCATATGTGTGTGTGGGGGTATATATATATATATATATATATATATATATATATATATATATATATATATATATATATATATAATTCGGTTTCCTCTATATATTAATATTATTTTCTGCATTTATATAAATAATTAATCTATATGTAATTTTATGTAAAAAGGTATTAGTGGCGACATCAATGGGGCGGCGAACGCACTAGCGAAGATATGTTCGACACCGACGAATCATTAGCGGCAACGGGAAAGTATTAACGATGATACCAATAGCAATGTCATGCGAGTATTATCAAGGCGTCATGTGGGTATTAGCTACTAAAAATTGTGGGGACCATAGATACCTTTGCGACGACATGTGTTGCTCTTTTCTTTACCTTGTAGTGAGAGCCTATAAATAAATATAGATACTTTTAGCATCTAACACATAAATTCTGTAACTTTTGAGTTACATCACGATTTACCTTGTAATTAAAGTTAATTCATAAGTTTGATTAATATACCACTATTTTCCAAACAAAAAATGTATACAACCCCCTCAGCAATGCATCACAGTGAAGTAGAACTCAAAAAAAATAAAGAAAAAATAATAGAGGTATTGGGATATAAGTGGTAGCTCCACTTTGACACTGATATCCTCTATTTGAATTGAAGGCAACTCCATGCCATGCACTTTACAAGACAAACAAGTGGTGTTGACTTAGATAGGGCTTTTCCTTTGACCTTTTTCTTGATGTTGATGCACCATAGAATATGTTAATATTATTAGCTTCTTTCAAAAGTTACATGCTTCCCCCAACAATCATTCTCTTTGCTTTGTTTCTTTCTCTTTACCAATATTACCATTTATAATATATACTTATACTCCAAATGGTTACAAAGCTACTTTACATTCCTTGAAACTTGAGTCCCATTCTTTCTTACGATTCAACCCCACCATATGTCATATAATATTCTCGTTGCATCAACCGTATATTTTCTTGAAAAGATGAGTGATATCGGTACTACCATGACCAAAGGACTTCAAATTGACATATTCTAGGATCTTTTGCAAGAAAGGCATTTCATTGTTTCTTTTTGGGTTTGAATGTACAACACTTGTAACATATGGGTGAATATGATATATATTTTATATAAAAAGTTGGATTAATATAGATCAAAGAATAATTAATTTGATTTGGGTATCAAGTAAAAATTTACTTTTACCTAGACAAACTAGCATTTTTTAGTAAACAGTTTCACTTGGAGGTGGGATACAGGGATAGTCTTTATATATTTGAATAGTAAAACGGCTAAACTTTATCTAGGTATATATCATATATGTATATATCATATATAAATTCTATCAAGTATAGTAATTCGTAGTCAACACGTCCATTACACCATTCAGTGACCACGGCATGTATTTTTATTTATTTAGTTTTTTATTATTATTTTTCTTCATACAAGTAGTGATCATATTCATACGTATATGTCTATGAATGTGATGTCATCATAAAGGCAGGGAAATAAGAAACTTTATGAACAAGCTGAGATTGGGCCATAAGAGGGGGGCATGTCTTATGCAATGATAATAGCTGCCTATTTGATGTGGCGATTCTAAGCAAAAGTCCAAATCAAACACCATAAAAAGGAGGGTTCTTATGGAGGTGACTTTAGACACAATTAAGATTGGTCAGAGTGCTCTCTCTCTCTCTCATATTCAAATGCATGTTCTATTGTTTGTATATGCAAGTAATTGTTGCACATGTAGTGTGTAGTTTTGAGATGATTATGACACTTAGTGCTTACGAGCTAACTAAGCAATCAAACAATATTAGTCACACATGTAATTTGGTGAAGTTTTCTTTCCCTTCTTTTGGCTTTCTTATTTTTGCTTTTCACGTATACGATATGAAAATTACCAAATATTAAAATATAACAATGAATTGTCTTATTTACCAGTAGTTTTGTTTTCAATATGCGTGTTTGCTAAAATATGAATAGACCTAATTATAGAAAACGCTATACGACAGAAGAATATCTTATTTCTTTTTTCTTTAATTTAATTATAAAATGAAGAAACATAGAGAAAAGATCCCAAAAATTAGGGTGAGCATTCGGTGTAATTTTTAGCTGAAAAATGCAACTTCAGTTTTTGAAATTTAGAAACCATGTGGTTCGATTTTTTGTGGGTTTTATTTATTTATTTTTACGAAATTGGTGTTGGAAAGCAACTTTTCTTTGTAATTTAAAATTTGAAGATCAATAAACAATGATTTTAACAATGTTAAACATATGTAACTTATTTATTTGTTTAGGTTTAATTATTTATATAAACAACACATGTTTTTTTTTTTTGACACATATACTACAAGTGTTGAAAACACAGTCCCCGAAAAAAAAATGAAGAAATTAACGGAAATGTTTGCAATATCGGCGTAAAGTTCTAGCAATATAAGATCAATGCCACCTTTCTAATTAGAAATGGCCATGCAAATCATCTTAACCTTATATATTAGGACCATCAATGTTGCTCTTTTTCTGACAACTCAACCCACGGTACTAAGTCAAATCAGCATATAATGAGGATAAGAGTGATATTTTACTGAATATTAATGATGATGATTGATGGATTGTAATAGTTACATGTGTCATTTTGTCATGAAAAAAGTTTTCATAGGTACCACAGACCAAACCCAAAAGTAAACAAGGTTAATTTTAGCTATTAATCTTCCAAAACGGGTTACCACAAGTGACCACCCAACTTTTTAGGTGGAATGAATGCACGCAACATGGTCGTGGGAAGGGAGGAAGGGCGTGGTGGTATTGGCGAAAACACCATTTCGGGCAATCGATGCCAAGGCTTTTGACCATGATTCGGGGTATGTTTCCCAAGCGGCATAGTTACCCCGATGAAATATACATCAATTAGGTTACTTTTGTGAAACATTACTTATCCAAACAAAAATAAACAAAAAAATGTTCAAGGCAACACAATAATCAACAACAAAAGGACGTGAAACGAGCTTTAGGTATCCTAAAAACTCGTTGGGCTATAGTTCGACTTCTTACACGGACAATGTATCCTAGAATATATATATATATATATATATATATATATATATATATATATATATATATATATATATATATATATATATATATATATATATATATTCTAGGATACATTGTCCGTGTAAGAAGTCGAACTATAGCCCAACGAGTTTTTAGGATACCTAAAGCTCGTTCAACGTCCTTTGTTGTTGATTATTGTGTTGTCTTATATATATATATATATATATATATATATATATATATATATATATATATATATAGAGAGAGAGAGAGAGAGAGAGAGAGAGAGAGTTAGGCTCATTTGTTTAAACTAATTATTATGTTATTATATGCATAAATGTGGGCCAATCAAAATTAAATAAAAAATTAAATAATTAAATAAATAAATAAGGGTAATAAGTAATTTGTTTTGTAACTACCAAAAATAATCCCTATAATCATGGATCCACTTAAATGATTAGGGTTTTTCACTACTAGAATATTTGGTTTTACCTACAAAATATTTCCTACGAAAGTGTTTTGTAGGAAATATCAATTGAATTTCCTACAAACTTACGACAAAAGCAAAATCTAACAAAATTCCTACATATTTCCTACGGAAGTAGATATTCAAAACATTCTGTAGGAAAAGCGTTGGAAGTTTCCTACAAAATACCAACAAAATATTAATTAATATGTAAAATTATTATTCTGTTGGAATTTCGTTGGAAATATAACGGTGCGAACTCAAAATTGTTTCCCACCTTTTTTTTTTTTGCTTTTTCCCTCCTTTTGTTTTGCATTCCCCCTTTTTTTAAATATTATTATTATTATTACTATAAATATAATAATTATAATTTCATATTATTATTAATATAAATATAAATAAATTATATGATAATATTATTAATGTAAATATAATAGTAATTATTAATATTATTTTGATTATTATTGTTATCTTATTAGATTTGTTTTAATTAGTTTTTTAGTATATAAATATATGTTTTCATTAATATTAGGTTTATTATAATTATTATGTTATATTATTAGACATTTTCATTAATATTAGGTTTACTATAATTATATTATATTATTAGACAAAATTGCAAGATTGATCTCTGTGGTATTCTAAAAAATTTGTATATGATACAAAAAGTTTTTAGCTTGCATAAAAGGTCTAAAATCAAAAAAATTTGGTCCAAAAAAACTTAAAAAGACGGTTATACCCTTTTATTTCCTTTGTTTAATAACCCGAAACCTAATCGATCAATGACATATTTCTTTCTTTCAAGAAGATCATAGATGCGTCGATTGATTTTTGCGTGATAATCTTGTCCATTAACAGAGATAGAGATGTCATTAGATCCATATTTGATGTCTTCGACTTTTTTATTGTAGAAAATGGGAAGTTTTCAGATAATGCTCTAATTAACATCTCGCTTCCTCGTGGAATAAAGCAATGATTACCACCCATCTCAAACGGATCGTCGTGATCCCAAAAAACTATGGAGACATTTGACAACAATGTGGTATAATGTTACAGATGGGAGAAAAAAATGAGAAAGGAACAAGGATGGGGAAGACGGTGGGTGGAGAGAGGGGGGGGGGGGGGCTTGGGCGAGATTTTAGTTTTTATTTTTTATTTATAATTATTTAAATACCAAAATAAATAAAGAAATTAGAAACAAGAAATGAAAAGGGTAAAATTGTCTTTTTAAGTGTATCACTTGGTATGCTCAACGTATTGGCTAGGGTTGGATCGGGACAAGCGGGTGCGTACGTTGGGCGTACGCTTAGGTATGCTGGGCGTACGTGTGTCTTCCAAAAACACTAAGGTATGCTTCTCGCCACCTTTTCATGAGGATTTGGTTTTGGGTCTTGGCCCAATAAGAGGATAATGGACTTAATGAGTGTTGTGGGCCCTTGGCCTAGAAATTCATGATGGTTTCTAATGTGATGGTTTTCATATGATAGTTGGGATGTCCGGTGAGTCAGCGGTCAGAGATGTAACATCCCAAAAATACGAGCCAAAAATTTCATTTTTAAAACATGTACTTAGCAAAACATTAGGAATAAAACGTTCAACGATCATATCATTTCACAAAAGATATTGCATGTCTGGAAAACATTTTTATAAAACATAAAAGTGTCAGAGTACAAATCCCCAGGAAGATCTCATAAGGCGGAATACAAAGCACGTGTGTGATGTACTGCTACCGCGCCAGTTCCTTCCCCTTCAAAGAAGAGGTACCTGAAACCAAACCTGAAAACTGTAAGCACGAAGCTTAGTGATTTCCCCCACTGTACCACATACCATATAATCACATAACATACATATACTGTCGGGCATATCTGGGTGCCCGACCTACCCCTTCGGTCCTCTCGACCGCATACTGACTAGCATATCTGGGTGCTGGTCTCCCCCTCGGTCCTTACGACCGAATACCGCCGGGCATATCTGGGTGTCCGACCTACCCCCTCGGTCCTTACGAACGGATACTGCTGGGCATATCTGGGTTCCCGACCTACCCCTTCGGTCCTTATGACCGGATACTGGGGACTATTTCACCCCCTACTACTACCACATAACACATAGAACATGATCTATCTAGCATGGCTGGGCACGACCACCCCTTCGGCCCTATCGACCGGTAACCTGGGGACTATCTCCCTCTACTGTCACTAGCACATAACATCATAACATACTAGCACATAAACATATTACAGGTAGTAGCAACCTTAGATGAATATCACAGAGACAATCATTTATCATACAACTCCTACTGGTGGGCCGGCATTGTGGCCGTAGACCCACCGCTACTAGAAGGTAACTCACCTTAAAGTAGCTGCTGATCTGCGTGGGAACTGACTGTCTGCTGTTGCTGCTGCCCTGGAAATCCTCCAGCTATAATCCCCACAAAACACTTAGTCAATTACTGCTAATAGACCTTAGGGTAAAATAACCATTTACTCCTAACCAAGCCAAGAGTCAAAGTTAAAGTTAAAGTCAACTGCCAGTTGACCTGACTCGCCGAGTTGGCTTGCCAACTCGCCGAGTTCCTATCCCTTTGTCTGACCATAAACCCGTCTCTACTCGTCGAGTTAGGCATTGAATCGACGAGTTTTCCTTCTAAACCAAAGGCCAATAGTCCTTCATCCTACTCGCCGACAACTCGCCAAGTTCATCTTCATTCGAAGAACATGCTATGCTGAGACTCGCCAAGTTTTATGAACAACTCGCCGAGTCTGTTCTTGAGGCAAGAAGATTGCCTTGAACTCGCCGAGTTCCTTCATGGGTGAGTCTGGCTTTCGACTCACTGAATCACACCCCATGACTCACTACTCCACCCCGCAAACACGAAAAAGAGAGAAAACTCGGGGACTCGCGACTCGACTCGCCGAGTCTGATGAACGACTCGCCGAGTCTGTCACATGCAAATACTATATACTCGATTTTTCTTGAATCCAGCTCATGCCATTCATAGATCTGGGTTTCTAGGGCATGAATAACACGTAAAGTTTCCAACTTTACGTGTAAATAATCACCAAAGGAGGTTTTAGGGCTCAAAATGCACTAAAAGGGTAGATCTAGGGCTTTCATGCAATATTGCTCCATAAAGGCAGTAGATCCAAGCTCCTGGAGCTCAATCATGCCTAGATCTAGAGGCTAAGCAACTTATTACAACCCTAATACACATTCAAGCTTGGGGAAAGGCTCAAGAAGGACTTTTATGGAGGTATAAGGGACTATAAGCATGACAACAGAGGGAAACCAAATTATACCTCAAGGAAATCACTGAGATAGCACAAGGATGCCTGGCCTCCTTCTTCTCTTCTTGATCTACTCTTCTTTCTTCTCAAAATCTTCAAGAAACACACCAAAGCACTTCAATCTCACAAGGAATAAGGGTTTGAACGATGTTGGGAGCTCTGAGGGTGAAGGGGGCGAGGTTGGGGCGCATAAGGTTGGTTTAAATAGGGTGCAAACCTTTGAAATTTAGGGTTTCATCAGACAGCGGGGACTCACCGAGTCCAGAATGTGGACTCGCCGAGTCGCCAACTTAAACGTGCCCCCAAACCCGTCTCTACTCGGCGAGTCGGTCCTACAACTCGCCGAGTCCAAGGATAAAATATAAAATACTTAGATAAATTTTACGTACCAGGAACCAGGTGCTACAAATTTCCCCCACTTTATTTAGACTTCGTCCTCGAAGTCTGCTGCTCGATCCTGAAACAGCTCAGGGTAATGCTCCATCATTTCTTCCACCGGCTCCCAAGTCCATTCCGAACCCTTTCGGAGCTGCCATTGCACCTTTACTAATTCCACCCTCTTGTTCCTCAGATCCTTCGACTTCCGGTCGAGGATTGCGACTGGGCGCTCAATGTAATTCAGGCTGTCATCAACTTGTATATCCTCTAGTGGCACTACCGCTGAATCATCCACTAGGCACTTCAGCAGCTGGGAGACATGGAAGGTGCTGTGGATCTGACTGAGCTCGGCTGGCAGATCCAGCCTATATACTACCCTGCCCACCCGGGCTACAACCCTGAACGGACCAATGTATCTCGAGCCCAAATTGCCCCGCTTCCTTAATCGAATGACGCCTTTCCAAGGCGACACCTTCAGGAGAACCATATCCCCAACCTGGAACTCCAGGTCTGAACGACGCTTGTCGGCGTAACTTTTATGCCGACTCTACGCAGTCTAAAGCCTGCTTCGAACCTGCTGGATCCTCTCGGTCGTCTTGAGCACCACCTTGGTGCTCCCCATGACCCTCTGGCCAACTTCACCCCAACATATCGGGGTCCTGCACCTCCGACCGTACAACATCTCAAATGAAGGACGGTCAATGCTCCCGTGGTAGCTGTTGTTGTACGAGAACTCAGCCAAGGGAAGATAGGTATCCTAGCTACCACCGAAGTCTAGCATGCATGCCCGCAACATATCCTCCAAAGTCCGGATGGTCCACTCACTCTGACCATCCGTCTGCGGGTGAAAGGCGGTGCTAAAATGCAGACGAGTGCCCAACTCATCATGAAACTGCTTCCAAAACCTGGAAGTGAACCGCACATCTCGATCTGATATCACTGACATTGGCACCCCGTGCCGCGCCACTATCTCCCAGATATAGCTATCGCCAAACTTTTCGGCTGAGATACTCTCCTGAATCGGAATAAAATGGGGGCTCTTGGTCAACCGATCCACGATGACCCAAATCGAATCTACTCCTCGCGCCGTCCGTGGAAGCTTTGTGATAAAATCCATCGTAATATCCTCCCATTTCCACAACGGGATATCCAACGGTTGCATCATGCCGTGCGGTCTCTGATGCTCGGCCTTGACCTTCCTGCAGGTCAAACACCGCTCGACGTACCACGCCACATCCCGCTTCAAGCAGGGCCACCAATAGTCTAGGCGAAGATCCCGATACATCTTCATCGCCCCTGGATGGATAGAGAATCGGGATTTGTGCGCCTCCTCCATCAAGATCTGGCGCAGGCCTCCGTGATACGGCACCCACACCCTACGGTGTAGTGTCAATAACCCTCGGCTATCATAATCGAAGGAGGTGACTTGACCCACTATTCGCTCACTCTTCCAATGTTCCTCCTTCATAGCCTCCTGCTGAGCTTCCCGACTCTGCTCTAACAGGGGAGTCACCACAGTCATCCTCATGCAAATATCCCTGATCGGCGCCACCTTGCGGCTAAGCGCATCGGCCACCACATTGGCCTTACCCGGGTGATAAAGGATCTCGCAATCATAATCCTTCACAACGTCCAACCACCAGCGCTGCGTCATGTTCAGATTCGGCTGATCCATGAGGTGCCTCAAACTCTTGTGGTCCGTGAAAATGGTACATCGAACCCCGTAGAGGTAATGCCGCCATATCTTGAGGGCAAAAACCACCGCCCCCAACTCTAAATCATGTGTCGGGTAGTTCGCCTCGTGAGGCTTCAGCTGCCTCGAGGCATAAGCAATGACATGTCCCTTCTGCATCAATATTGCGCCTAAGCCCGAGATAGACGCATCACAGTATACCACAAAATCCTCTACGCCCTCGGGCAGGGCTAAGATTGGTGCCTCACACAGTCTCTGCCTCAGAATCTTGAACGGCTGAACGCTTCCTGCTGCTCAGGCCCCCATCGAAAGACCACGACTTTCCAAGTCAACCGTGTCAGGGGTATGGCTATCTTGGAGAAATCTTGAAAGAATCTCCGATAATAACCTGCTAATCCTAGGAAACTCCGAATCTTGGATGGAGACTTCAGAACCTCCCATCTCATCACGGCCTCCACCTTGGCCGGGTCTACTGAAATCCCGTTCGGGTTGACGAGGTGCCCAAGAAACTGTACCTCACGCAACCAAAACTCACATTTGGAGAACTTGGCGTATAAGCTCTCCCTCCTTAAGGTCTCCAAAACCTCTCTCAGATGCTCCTTGTGCTCCTCCTGCGTCTTGGAATAAACCAAAATGTCATCAATGAAAACTATCACAGACCGATCCAACATCGGTCTACACACGCGGTTCATGAGGTCCATGAACGCGGCAGGAGCATTGGTGAGCCCAAACGGGATCACCACGAACTCAAAATGGCCATAGCGCGTCCGAAACGCGGTCTTCTGTACATCCTCCTTTCTGACCCTCATCTGATGATAACCTGAACGTAAATCGATCTTGGAGAACCAAGATGCTCCCTGCAACTGATCAAAGAGGTCATCAATCCTCGGGTGTGGGTAACAGTTCTTCACCGTTACCTTATTCAGCTCCCGTTAATCTATACACATCCGGTGCGACCCGTCCTTCTTCTTTACAAACAGGATCGGGTCTACCCAGGGTGAACTACTCGGTCGAATAAATCCCTTGTCTAGCAGCTCCTGCAGCTGCGTAGACAACTCCTGCATCTCGGGAGGAGCCAACCGATAGGGTGCCTTGGCTATCGGAGCCGCACCAGGAACTAGGTCGATCCTGAACTCTACCTGACGCTCCGGAGGTATTCCAGGAAGCTCCTCCGGGAACACATAGTGTAGTCTCGCACCACTGGGACCTCGCTCACCGTCGCTTTACCCGTCTCCCGGGTATCCATAACATACGCGACATATCCCGCGCAACCCTGCTGAATGTAGCGCCTAGCTCTCGCTGCTGAACATACTGCAGGTCCACGCTGTGGCCTCTCGTCGTGGATCACCAACTCTCCCCCACTCGGGGTCCTGATCTACACTAGCTGTTGTGCACAATCTATCACCGCCCCATTAGGGCTCAACCAATCCATGCCTATAATCACCTTGTTCCCCTGCAACGGGATGGGAACCAAATCCACAAAATAGCGCTCCTCAAATAACCTCAGAACACCATCCCTGAACACTGCTGATGCTCGTACCGATCGATCATTGGCAATCTCTACCTCTAAAGGGCAATCCAACATGCTCGAAGACTCACTAAACCTCTTGCTAAGCGCAAGGGAAACAAATGACCGGGTGGCACCCGAGTCAAACAACACCTGAACTGGGATACCGTTCACATGGAATGATCCTAACGCATAAACACAGGGCACATATCAATAACATAACATCATAAAAATAAAATAGAGGGAAAGAATCATACCCATCACCACATCGAGTGCGGCGCGTGCCTCCTCTGTAGTCAGCTGAAACGCCCGGCTCCTCACCACTGGAGCCTTTGCCTTGCCCTGCTGGCCATCTGTAATCCGCAGGGTAGCTGGAGCTGGCGCCTTAACCTGTGCTGATGTTGTCAACTGGGGGCAATTGGCCTTCTTGTGGCCCCTCTGGTTGCAGTGGAAACACAGAAACTCAGACGTCTGCATCACAGGTGCAGGGGCGGTACAATCCCGGCTGAAGTGCCCTGATTTGCCGCACTTGTAGCAGCCTGAGATAACATACAACTCATAATCAAATTGGTAAAAAATGATAACAAAACTGTTTTTATAAGAAAATATGGGATTTTCTTGGATAACAACCTTTTCAGAATTATCAAAAGGAAACTAAATCTCTTTTCAAAAATAAACCGCTTATGAACTCACCAGCTTTATGCTGATTTTCAAACTGCTTGTATTCTCAGGTCAGCATTAGACAGGTACACCGCCATCTTTTGGAGAAGACAGAGCGTTAGAAGACTCGTCTTTACTTTTGTTCATATGATATATGTGTATAACACTTGTATAACTTTACTTTCAAACAAATGTAAATGATTCTATGTAATCTAATGTTTTGTGTTTATTGTGTTACTATGTACATTGGTTATGATATTCAACATGAAGTCACCTCCGCCCCGGAACGTTTCCACCCTGGGTTTCGGGGTGTGACAGATTGGTATCAGAGCCCTTGTTTATAGTGAACTAGTATACCAAAGCTTACATGGTATAAGACTATAAACACTAAGGGGCCTAAGTGCTCTGAACTAAAAGTATACCTCAAAGTATAAGTATTTTCAAAAGTATACAAATATACCTAACCGTCAAAATCCGTAACTACAAGTAGAACAAAACATAAGTAAATGGGTGTTGTACGCTGCGGTTAAACCTGGGCAGTTATGTAGTCGTGTCTAGGATCAATATAGCCTGGCCAACTATATTCATTCGAGACACGGTCAACATGTGCTTGGGAGTGACTGTGGTATGCAGCATGCCTAAAACTTACCCAATACCCAAACAACGAGTCGTCGTTGCAGCGAATCATGAAATACTATGGGAGTATTTCTCGAGCCTAATCCGTTATAGAAATCCTCATTCCAGCGTTGGTCCTCAATCATCCCTTTAGCGATAGTTTAGTTGCTTTGATAACTTTTCCTACTTATCGCTTATAGAATCCTTTATCTGTCTTAATGAGATATCCCTTGTTCCATATCTCTTGATTCAATTCAGAGGAC
This sequence comes from Lactuca sativa, assembly GCF_002870075.4. Classification (NCBI taxonomy): domain Eukaryota; kingdom Viridiplantae; phylum Streptophyta; class Magnoliopsida; order Asterales; family Asteraceae; genus Lactuca; species Lactuca sativa. The sequence goes on along the minus strand of NC_056627.2, from coordinate 251,269,676 downwards.
TTATGATCCTCTCTTTCCTGGCTATTTTAGATCAAGATGCCTCCGAGGAAAAGACTCAGCTCAAAGAATAACAACCCTCGGCAACCACCACCTCCTCCTCAATTTGATCCTGTCGTGTTCCAGGCAGCTGTTTCTGCCGCAGTGGCAGCCGCCATGTCTCACATAAACCCCGGTGGTTCAGGAGGTGGTACCCAAACCCAAAACCAGGAAGGTAATCAGGGACACCGGAAGGAGTGTCCCTATAAAGACTTTATGAACGCAAAACCCACATTCTTCGATGGCACAGGGGGTGTCATTGCTCTAACTCGGTGGTTAGAGAAAATCGAATCTATCTTCGAGATCTGTGCATGTTCAGAATCCGACAAGGTGAAATTCGCTGCCTGCACATTCACCGATAAAGCCCTGACTTGGTGGAACGGCTGATTAAAATCCTTAACTTTACCTATAGCAAATGCTATGGGTTGGAAAGTTATGAAGGAACTTCTGTTCGCGGAATACTTCCCTCGAGGTGAAATACAAAAGCTGGAGCATGAACTCTAGAACCTGAAGATGAAGGGTTCCGATATCGCCGCCTACATGTCCAGATTTGATGACTTGGTGCTTCTCTGTCCGGGATTGCTTACCCCAGAGAGTAAAAAGATTGAGAGATTAATCTGGGGATTGACCCAGCCAACCAAAGGAAACGTTTTAGCTGCGAAGCCGGATACCTATGACAGCACCAAATGCCTAGCGAAAACCTTGATCGACCATAGCGATGATCCAGAGGAAGCGGCCACCACTCCTGAGCCGACAGAGAAGAGTGGTGAGAAAAGAAAGTTTTGGAAGAAGAAGAAGAAGATTCGGTCTTCCCCGGAGTCCTTGAAGAAACAACAGATAGTGGCAGTCCACGCTGCCACTACCCCTGTTGTTGTTTCTGTTATCGGTTCCTCAGCCCAAGCACCTATCACCGGATATGTCGGTATCCTTCCGTGGTGCAATAGGTGCAGTTACCACCATCGTATCCCTGGCCCTTGTCGTGTAAAGTTTTGTTAAAACTGTGGCCAGAAAGGACACCTCGCGCGAAGCTGCAGAGCACCAACCCAATCAACTAGTCAAGCTTCCGGAGCGGGTATCGGTCAGGCCTGCTACAGTTGTGGAGAAGTCGGACATTACAAGCGAAACTGCCCTAAGGCAACAACATCTGGCAACACCGGGAGAGTCCTAGCTATAGGACAAAATGAGGCAGCCACCGACCCCACCGTTGCCACAGGTATATTCCTCCTCGATGAATCTTATGCCTGTGATCTTTTTCGATTATAGTGCTAAAAGAAATTTGCTAACTATCCATTCAAACACCTTTCTAAACTTAATCATTCGTTAGTAACTGAAACGCGTACCGTTGAGATGGCTAACAAGTGAGAAAGAGAACGCTAACGACATATCCATAGGTTGTATTCTTACTCTGGACGATTATCCTTTCCATTCAATCTAATGGCAACTTTTCATGAAGAGCTTTGATGTTATCATTGGCATGGGATGGCGAGTCTCATTCATGCTGTTATTCTTGGTTCTGAAAAGGCCATCCGTCCAAATCTTTCCCCTGACCCGACTCTCATGATCTATGGCGATAAACCTAAATCCAACCTTCGCATCATTTCGTGCATCAAAGCTTAAAAAGTTTCCCTGAAAGGAATGCCATGTATTCCTCGTCTGTGTGATCGTCGGGAAACGGGAAGTTTGCAACTCTTTCCCTGATTCTTTCCCGAAGATTTCCCGAGAATTCCTTCCGAACGTCTAGTCGAGTATCGCATCGACCTAATCCCCGGAACTATCTAGTAGCCAAACCTCCGTGAGGATGATGTGTCCAAGACAGCGGACAGGGCTCGATATGATCACTACGAGTTAGTAGTGATGCCCTTGGGTCAAACCATTTTCCCTGGTCATGTAGTAAGCAAAGCAGTCATACCCGTAGACCTTTCCGCAAATCAAGGCAATAGAGACTTAGTCGGCACCGAAGATACCCATAGAAACCCGTCAATTCTTGGGTCCCGCCGGCTATTATCGCAGACCCACCTAGAAATTTCTTTCAGAATCATCAAAACCTTAGCTACTCTGCCACATGAAGATATACCCTCTTGTTGGAGCTTATGTCCTGTTGAAGGTCTTATCCCAGAATGGCATAATATGCTTTGGGAAGCGCGGAAAACTTCACCCGTGATACATCGGACTTTTCGAAATCCCCGCCAGAATCGGAACCGTGAACTACAAACTTCGACTATCTCAAGGACTTAGTAGTATCCATCCTGTGTTCCATGTCTCGAATCTTTAGAAGTGCCTGCCCAACGAAACCCTAGTAATTCTAAAATCAACGAAAGACTGAACCCCCATGGAAGAACAAATTGAGATCATGGATCGAGAGATCAAGTGTACGAAACAAAGCCGCATCCCGATAGTGAGGGTTCGCTGGAATGTCAAGCGGAGACCCGATTCCACTTGGGAGCGTGAAGACCCGAAGCAGTAGATTCATACACATCTCTTTTCAATTCATTAACTGTATCTTAATCTTTGAATTTCGGGATGAAATTCCCTCTAACGGGGGGATAATGTGACAACCCGAAGTTATTCCGTCGCCGTAACCCGTTCCGTCCGTAAAACCCGTCTTTAGCGATTTGTTCCGATTTTGTTTTTGGGCTAAGTTATTTAAATTTATATATTTATTATAATCTCATGAGTGTCCAAACTCCTTAGAAACTCATGTAAACGGCCCAAATTATTAATTTGGAAATTTTAAAATCGGTCCCGCCGGGTTACGATAACTTAATTGGGTGCGACCAAAAGCCCCGTTTAACGTCGGTATCGGGTAAAATTTCACCGTGTCCCAAACCCAAACCATATTTAAATTTGATTAAGCCTCATTAGAAACTTTTTCACTCTCTCTAACCTCTCTCCTCAAATCCAATCTAAGGGTCCAAAATCATCAAACTAAGGCTCCAAATCATCAAGGTAACTACCCTAACTCATAGATTAACATCCTTAGCCTTCAATTTCATGTTCAAATCATGATTTAGGACCATAAACATGTGTTTATGGCCCTGGAACATTCTTGGGCCGTGAACACATATAAGTGGGGTTTTTGAGCCTTAAAACCCTTCCAGACCACCTTTGGAGCTTTGATATGGCTTATAGACTTAATGGAATGGACTTAGAACACCTTAATCTCATTATTAGAGTAGTAAACATGAGTTTACTGCCCAAGAATATGCTTGGGCCGTAAACACCCATTTATGGGTAGTAAACTCCTTCTAAGGTGTTAAATTGCCACTTACACACCTCCTAAGCCTAGAACTAAAGCCTAGAAGCAACCACAAACAATTAGAAGCCTTAAACTTGATGAAAACAAATCCCTTAGGAGTTTACGGCCGTAAACCCTCCATGGATGGGTTCCTGGGCCGTAAATTCCTAAAACATTGTCAAATGGTGCCCTAACTTCACCCCTTGACTTGTAAAATGACTTGAAATCATATGTGATTGACTTAGCACCATCAAAACACATTGTGAATGGGTACATGAGAGTTTACGGCCGTAAACTCATAGTTTATTGCCGTAAACTTCTCAAATGGTCCTTAAGATGCCCAAACTACTTTCCCATGCCTTGAAACCAAACCTTGAATTAAACCTCAAATGATACAAGGCCATTTAGCACCCTAGAACACACCACCATGATTTTACGGCCGTAAACTCATGGGGAGTGGGTCATTAGGTCCGAAAACTCTCTTGAGAGTTTACTCTTGAAGAGTAAACTCCATATCCAAGCTATATGTGTCCATAGATGTCACCCGGGTCCCTTCCAAACACTTGTAATGAAGTGTTTTCGCATCTAGAAGTGTATATCCCCGAATAATTAATAATTCAAAGCCTAATTAGATACAAATGTGTATCTTTTCAAAATACATAGGAATCCTATGCGTTTGCAAGCCCCGAACTGACGTTTAGGATCCAAACCGACGCGTTCCTCAACCGGTGAGTTCATACCCTTACTCTTTTTCCGTGTTTTACAAATGTTTTCAGGGGGGAATACAAGCAAAAGTACAAGGAAATCTTGTACTTAAACTTATTATTTTCAGTTCAAATGTTTCATTTTATGTATGCTTTTAATATCGAAAATCGTATTAATCAATGGTTCGAATTGCAGAGTAAACTGTTAGACTAAATGTAGATTCCTTTAAAAAGTGTTATAGTCTATGTTACATATTATATATTGCAAAGGAATCATACTAATCATAAACTAAAATTAATACTAATAAAATACGCCCTCGGATAGTAATGGCACGAATACGAAAATATCATTAGGATAGAACGAATACGAAAGTACCGTGAGGATAGAGCGAATACAAAAGTACCGTTAGGATAGAACGGATACGAAAGTACCGTTAGGATAGAACGAATACGAAAGTACCATTAGGATAGAACGAATACGAATACGAAATAACGCCTTTGGATGACGCCAAGACTTCGGAAATACAGTTAATGTACGCCTTGAGTGTCACCAGAGTTTTAGAAATAATTTGAAGGTACGCCTCTGGACATCAACTGAGTTTCGAAAACATACGCCTTTGAATGTCAATAGAGTTGCGAAGATACGTCTAATGTTCTCTTTTGGAAGTCTCCAGAACATCGAATATACAGATAATGTACGTTTCTGAGTGTATCAAAATATTCGAAAATACAACTAAGTATAGTAAATAAGCGACATTCGAGTGTAGGATAACTAATATATCAGAATACCTAACTAATACTATAAGTATGGTAGCTACTAGTACATCAAAATCTAAACTAAGAATTAACCACAACGCTTAGGAAAATATGGGATTTTCCTGGGATAACATAACAACTCATAAACGAATTAAGTAACGAATGGACAACCAAACTAATAGGAAAATATGGGATTTTCCTGGGATAACATAACAACTCGTAAATGAATTAAGTAACGAATGGACAACCAAACTATTAGGAAAATATGGGATTTTCCTGAGATAACATACAACTCATAATCAAATTGGTAAAAAATGATAACAAAACTGTTTTTATAAGAAAATATGGGATTTTCTTGGATAACAACCTTTTCAAAATTATCAAAAGGAAACTAAATCTCTTTTCAAAAATAAACCGCGTATGAACTCACCAGCTTTATGCTGATTTTCAAACTGCTTGTATTCTCAGGTTAGCATTAGACAGGTACACCGCCATCTTTTGGAGAAGACAGAGCGTTAGAAGACTCGTCTTTACTTTTGTTCATATGATATATGTGTATAACACTTGTATAACTTTACTTTCAAACAAATGTAAATGATTCTATGTAATCTAATGTTTTGTGTTTATTGTGTTACTATGTACATTGGTTATGATATTCAACATGAAGTCACCTCCGCCCCGGAACGTTTCCACCCTGGGTTTCGGGGTGTGACAGATTGGTATCAGAGCCCTTGTTTATAGTGAACTAGTATACCAAAGCTTACATGGTATAAGACTATAAACACTAAGGGGCCTAAGTGCTCTGAACTAAAAGTATACCTCAAAGTATAAGTATTTTCAAAAGTATACAAATATACCTAACCGTCAAAATCCGTAACTACAAGTAGAACAAAACATAAGTAAATGGGTGTTGTACGCTGCGGTTAAACCTGGGCAGTTATGTAGTCGTGTCTAGGATCAATATAGCCTGGCCAACTATATTCATTCGAGACACGGTCAACATGTGCTTGGGAGTGACTGTGGTATGCAGCATGCCTAAAACTTACCCAATACCCAAACAACGAGTCGTCGTTGCAGCGAATCATGAAATACTATGGGAGTATTTCTCGAGCCTAATCCGTTATAGAAATCCTCATTCCAGCGTTGGTCCTCAATCATCCCTTTAGCGATAGTTTAGTTGCTTTGATAACTTTTCCTGCTTATCACTTATAGAATCCTTTATCTGTCTTAATGAGATATCCCTTGTTCCATATCTCTTGATTCAATTCAGAGGACTTATGATCCTCTCTTTCCTGGCTATTTTAGATCAAGATGCCTCCGAGGAAAAGACTCAGCTCAAAGAATAACAACCCTCGGCGACCACCACCTCCTCCTCAATTTGATCCTGTCGTGTTCCAGGCAGCTGTTTCTGCCGCAGTGGCAGCCGCCATGTCTCACATAAACCCCGGTGGTTCAGGAGGTGGTACCCAAACCCAAAACCAGGAAGGTAATCAGGGACACCGGAAGGAGTGTCCCTATAAAGACTTTATGAACGCAAAACCCACATTCTTCGATGGCACAGGGGGTGTCATTGCTCTAACTCGGTGGTTAGAGAAAATCGAATCTATCTTCGAGATCTGTGCATGTTCAGAATCCGACAAGGTGAAATTCGCTGCCTGCACATTCACCGATAAAGCCCTGACTTGGTGGAACGGCTGATTAAAATCCTTAACTTTACCTATAGCAAATGCTATGGGTTGGAAAGTTATGAAGGAACTTCTGTTCGCGGAATACTTCCCTCGAGGTGAAATACAAAAGCTGGAGCATGAACTCTAGAACCTGAAGATGAAGGGTTCCGATATCGCCGCCTACATGTCCAGATTTGATGACTTGGTGCTTCTCTGTCCGGGATTGCTTACCCCAGAGAGTAAAAAGATTGAGAGATTAATCTGGGGATTGACCCAGCCAACCAAAGGAAACGTTTTAGCTGCGAAGCCGGATACCTATGACAGCACCAAATGCCTAGCGAAAACCTTGATCGACCATAGCGATGATCCAGAGGAAGCGGCCACCACTCCTGAGCCGACAGAGAAGAGTGGTGAGAAAAGAAAGTTTTGGAAGAAGAAGAAGAAGATTCGGTCTTCCCCGGAGTCCTTGAAGAAACAACAGATAGTGGCAGTCCACGCTGCCACTACCCCTGTTGTTGTTTCTGTTATCGGTTCCTCAGCCCAAGCACCTATCACCGGATATGTCGGTATCCTTCCGTGGTGCAATAGGTGCAGTTACCACCATCGTATCCCTGGCCCTTGTCGTGTAAAGTTTTGTTAAAACTGTGGCCAGAAAGGACACCTCGCGCGAAGCTGCAGAGCACCAACCCAATCAACTAGTCAAGCTTCCGGAGCGGGTATCGGTCAGGCCTGCTACAGTTGTGGAGAAGTCGGACATTACAAGCGAAACTGCCCTAAGGCAACAACATCTGGCAACACCGGGAGAGTCCTAGCTATAGGACAAAATGAGGCAGCCACCGACCCCACCGTTGCCACAGGTATATTCCTCCTCGATGAATCTTATGCCTGTGATCTTTTTCGATTATAGTGCTAAAAGAAATTTGCTAACTATCCATTCAAACACCTTTCTAAACTTAATCATTCGTTAGTAACTGAAACGCGTACCGTTGAGATGGCTAACAAGTGAGAAAGAGAACGCTAACGACATATCCATAGGTTGTATTCTTACTCTGGACGATTATCCTTTCCATTCAATCTAATGGCAACTTTTCATGAAGAGCTTTGATGTTATCATTGGCATGGGATGGCGAGTCTCATTCATGCTGTTATTCTTGGTTCTGAAAAGGCCATCCGTCCAAATCTTTCCCCTGACCCGACTCTCATGATCTATGGCGATAAACCTAAATCCAACCTTCGCATCATTTCGTGCATCAAAGCTTAAAAAGTTTCCCTGAAAGGAATGCCATGTATTCCTCGTCTGTGTGATCGTCGGGAAACGGGAAGTTTGCAACTCTTTCCCTGATTCTTTCCCGAAGATTTCCCGAGAATTCCTTCCGAACGTCTAGTCGAGTATCGCATCGACCTAATCCCCGGAACTATCTAGTAGCCAAACCTCCGTGAGGATGATGTGTCCAAGACAGCGGACAGGGCTCGATATGATCACTACGAGTTAGTAGTGATGCCCTTGGGTCAAACCATTTTCCCTGGTCATGTAGTAAGCAAAGCAGTCATACCCGTAGACCTTTCCGCAAATCAAGGCAATAGAGACTTAGTCGGCACCGAAGATACCCATAGAAACCCGTCAATTCTTGGGTCCCGCCGGCTATTATCGCAGACCCACCTAGAAATTTCTTTCAGAATCATCAAAACCTTAGCTACTCTGCCACATGAAGATATACCCTCTTGTTGGAGCTTATGTCCTGTTGAAGGTCTTATCCCAGAATGGCATAATATGCTTTGGGAAGCGCGGAAAACTTCACCCGTGATACATCGGACTTTTCGAAATCCCCGCCAGAATCGGAACCGTGAACTACAAACTTCGACTATCTCAAGGACTTAGTAGTATCCATCCTGTGTTCCATGTCTCGAATCTTTAGAAGTGCCTGCCCAACGAAACCCTAGTAATTCTAAAATCAACGAAAGACTGAACCCCCATGGAAGAACAAATTGAGATCATGGATCGAGAGATCAAGTGTACGAAACAAAGCCGCATCCCGATAGTGAGGGTTCGCTGGAATGTCAAGCGGAGACCCGATTCCACTTGGGAGCGTGAAGACCCGAAGCAGTAGATTCATACACATCTCTTTTCAATTCATTAACTGTATCTTAATCTTTGAATTTCGGGATGAAATTCCCTCTAACGGGGGGATAATGTGACAACCCGAAGTTATTCCGTCGCCGTAACCCGTTCCGTCCGTAAAACCCGTCTTTAGCGATTTGTTCCGATTTCGTTTTTGGGCTAAGTTATTTAAATTTATATATTTATTATAATCTCATGAGTGTCCAAACTCCTTAGAAACTCATGTAAACGGCCCAAATTATTAATTTGGAAATTTTAAAATCGGTCCCGCCGGGTTACGATAACTTAATTGGGTGCGACCAAAAGCTCCGTTTAACGTCGGTATCGGGTAGAATTCTACCGTGTCCCAAACCCAAACCATATTTAAAGTTGATTAAGCCTCATTAGAAACTTTTTCACTCTCTCCAACCTCTCTCCTCAAATCCAATCTAAGGGTCCAAAATCATCAAATTAAGGCTCCAAATCATCAAGGTAACTACCCTAACTCATAGATTAGCATCCTTAGCCTTCAATTTCGTGTTCAAATCATGATTTAGGACCATAAACATGTGTTTACGGCCCTGGAACATTCTTGGGCCGTGAACACATATAAGTGGGGTTTTTGAGCCTTAAAACCCTTCCAGACCACCTTTGGAGCTTTGATATCGCTTATAGACTTAATGGAATGGACTTAGAACACCTTAAACTCATTATTAGAGTAGTAAACATGAGTTTACTGCCCAAGAATATGCTTGGGCCGTAAACACCCATTTATGGGTAGTAAACTCCTTCTAAGGTGTTAAATTGCCACTTACACACCTCCTAAGCCTAGAACTAAAGCCTAGAAGCAACCACAAACGAATTAGAAGCCTTAAACTTGATGAAAACAACTCCCTTAGGAGTTCACGGTCGTAAACCCTCCATGGATGGTTTCCTGGGCCATAAATTCCTAAAACATTGTCAAATGGTGCCCTAACTTCACCCCTTGACTTGTAAAATGACTTGAAATCATATGTGATTGACTTAGCACCATCAAAACACATTTTGAATGGGTACATGAGAGTTTACGGCCGTAAACTCATAGTTTATTGCCGTAAACTTCTCAAATGGTCCTTAAGATGCCTAAACTACTTTCCCATGCCTTGAAACCAAACCTTGAATTAAACCTCAAATGATACAAGGCCATTTAGCACCCTAGAACACACCACCATGATTTTATGGCCGTAAAATCATGGGGAGTGGTTCATTAGGGCCGAAAACTCTCTTGAGAGGTTACTCTTGAAGAGTACACTCCATATCCAAGCTATATGTGTCCATAGATGTCACCCGGGTCCCTTCCAAACACTTGTAATGAAGTGTTTTCGCATCTAGAAGTGTATATCCCCGAATAATTAATAATTCAAAGCCTAATTAGATACAAATGTGTATCTTTTCAAAATACATAGGAATCCTATGCGTTTGCAAGCCCCGAACTGACGTTTAGGATCCAAACCGACGCGTTCCTCAACCGGTGAGTTCATACCCTTACTCTTTTTCCGTGTTTTACAAATGTTTTCAGGGGGGAATACATGCAAAAGTACAAGGAAATCTTGTACTTAAACTTATTATTTTCAGTTCAAATGTTTCATTTTATGTATGCTTTTAATATCGAAAATCGTATTAATCAATGGTTCGAATTGCAGAGTAAACTGTTAGACTAAATGTAGATTCCTTTAAAAAGTGTTATAGTCTATGTTACATATTATATATTGCAAAGGAATCATACTAATCATAAACTAAAATTAATACTAATAAAATACGCCCTCGGATAGTAATGGCACGAATACGAAAATATCATTAGGATAGAACGAATACGAAAGTACCGTGAGGATAGAACGAATACAAAAGTACCGTTAGGATAGAACGGATACGAAAGTACCGTTAGGATAGAACGAATACGAAAGTACCATTAGGATAGAACGAATACGAATACGAAATAACGCCTTTGGATGACGTCAAGACTTCGGAAATACAATTAATGTACGCCTTGAGTGTCACCAGAGTTTCAGAAATAATTTGAAGGTACGCCTCTGTACATCGACTGAGTTTCGAAAACATACGCCTTTGGATATCGATAGAGTTGCGAAGATACGTCTAATGTTCTCTTTTGGAAGTCACTAGAACATCGAATATACAGATAATGTACGTTTATGAGTGTATCAAAATATTCAAAAATACAACTAAGTATAGTAAATAAGCAACATTCGAGTGTAGGATAACTAAGATATCAGAATACCTAACTAATACTATAAGTATGGTAGCTACTAGTACATCGAAATCTAAACTAAGAATTAACCACAACGCTTAGGAAAATATGGGATTTTCCTGGGATAACATAACAACTCGTAAACGAATTAAGTAACGAATGGACAACCAAACTATTAGGAAAATATGGGATTTTCTTGGGATAACATAACAACTCGTAAATGAATTAAGTAACGAATGGACAACCAAACTATTAGGAAAATATGAGATTTTCCTGAGATAACATACAACTCATAATCAAATTGGTAAAAAATGATAACAAAACTGTTTTTATAAGAAAATATGGGATTTTCTTGGATAACAACCTTTTCAGAAATGTCGAAAGGAAACTAAATCTCTTTTCAAAAGTAAACCGCTTATGAACTCACCAGCTTTATGCTGATTTTCAAACTGCTTGTATTCTCAGGTCATCATTAGACAGGTACACCGCCATCTTTTGGAGAAGGCGGAGCGTTTGAACACTCGTCTTTACTTTTGTTCATATGATATATGTGTATAACACTTGTATAACTTTACTTTCAAACAAATGTAAGTGATTCTATGTAATGTAATGTTTTGTGTTTACTGTGTTACTATGTACATTGGTTATGATATTCAACATGAAGTCACCTCCGCCCCGGAACGTTTCCGCCCTGGGTTACGGGGTGTGACAGTTGTGGGCCAGGAGTATTCCATCCAGGTGGGATGATTGGACCTATAGTAGTTTGGCATTCCAACCCGATGGTTAAGGGGCTTGGGGTATTCCATCCCGAGGGATGATTGGACCCATAGTAGTAGTAGTTATTGTTGTATGTATAGGAAGTGGGGCATTCCAACCCGATGGTTGTGGGCGAGGAGTATTCCATCCCGGTAGGATGATTGGACTCATAGTAGTTTGGCATTCCAACCCGATGGTTGAGGGGCCTGGAGTATTCCATCCCAAGGGATGATTGGACCCATAGTAGTTATTTCTATACGTATAGGTGTTTGGGCATTCCAACCCGATGATTGTGAGCCGAGAGTTTCCCATCCCGGTAGGATGATTGGACTCGTAATATGTAGGCATTCCAACCCGATGGTTGAGGGTCAGGGGTATTCCAACCAGAAGGTTGATTGGACCCGTAGTATGTTGTTCTTTGTTGTATGCGTATGTTTATGTGTGTATGGGTACTTTGGGGGAACTTACTAAGCTTTCGGGCTTACAGTTGTGGTTTATTGTTTCAGGTGCTTCAGGGGATCGTGGCAAGGCGAAGGCGTGATCGTACCGCTCCTCATGTTTTATGATTTATGTGATATGGTTCTGGGGGAATACTCTGATGTTTAAACTATTTTGAAAACAAGATGTACGAACGTAATGATTTTTGAATGAAATGAAATGTTTTAATTTGGTTAAAATTTTTGGTCGTTACACTCAAGCCCAAGGCCCAAACCAAAGACCCAAAAGTCTAATAATGGACCAAGGCCCAACTATGGACCAATTTTCCAAATTGGGCCCAACCCTCGCATATGGACCTTACCCTAAAGCCCATCTAAATGTTCTGGTCCATTTGCTTGCTCTTGAATGGTCCATTATCATCCCAATCACCAAGGCCCAATAGGAAGGCCCAACTCAAGGTCCAAGTGAAGTTAGGATTTCACATAAAATGATGATTAGGGTTAAGTTTCCTACTTAACCCATTAAGGACTTAATCCATTAAGTCCAATATTGCTTTGATTAATCTTTGCCAATTGTTATTATTTAATATTTCAAACTATTAAATAATTCCCATGTGTATGTCCCGATTAATTCTCCAAATTAGGGTTTTATTGGGTCAATTAGGGTCCATTAGACCCATTAGGGTTCCTTATAAAATGACAATTAGGGTTAAGTGTTTCTTACTTAACCCATTAAGAACTTAATCTATTAAGGGCTTAATCCATTAAGTCCTTTACTCTGCTAGATAAATGGTATGTAGTAATTGGGCTTAATACATACTCCAATCCCAATGACCCAAAAGTGGGTCCAAATAAGTCCAAGGCCTAAATACTCTCAATTAGGGTTTTCCACCCAAACATGGCCCAATAGGCCCAAAACTAATCTCTAAGCCCATTAGGGTTTTCTAGCGGGGCACCACCCACTACCACCTCGGGTAGTGGTGGTCAATCGGCGGCATACGGCGGCGGCCACCACCTCACGGTGGTGGCAGTGGCTTTTCTCGAGGATTCTAATTATACCAAGCACACACACAACACACACACTTCCACAGAAAACACACCCACACATAAGTCTTGCCCGGAACAGGAACACCCCCACCCTCTTGCTGGCGTTTGGCAGCAGCTCCCGGCGACAACCACCATGGTTAGAATCGATGAGAAATGAAGGCGAAAAAGCATGTACCTTGGCGTTAAACAAACATTTACCAGCGGTTCGATGGTGATCGAGGAGAAATCAGACAATTCACTGGATCGTTTCCATGAGAAGTAGGGAAGATAAGAGATTTTACTCTACTTAAACAAGCGATGGTTGATTCGTAGTTATGGAGGATGGGTATCGGAAGACCAAAGACAAACAACAGTGGTTATCCGATTAGAAGATGTTGACGGTGAGCTGATGACAACATAAAAAATAACCCATAACTCCATATCTCAAGCCAGTTCATAAACAATAACACTAAGTATATATAATAATAATAATAATAATAATAATAATAATAATAATAATAATAATAATAATAAATAAATACTAATAATAATAATAATAATAATAATAATAATAATAATAATAATAATAATAATAATAATAATTGTTATAATATATTTTTAAAAATCTCTGTTGGAAATCCGTAGGAATTTCCAACGCATTACCGACGAAATGTTTAGTCTATGTACCGCCTAATTTTTGTGAAAATATTGAAAAATTGCGCCTCCATCTATCTTCTATCATTTTCCCCCCTTAGTCCTTACGACAAATGAAGAGAAAGCCCTAGTTACCATCTTCTCTCGCTACGACCACCACCAGAGCAAAATCAGTCGCGCTCTTTGATGTCGCACCTGGACTTCTCTTTATTGTCTATCACGTCGCTCCTCTGCTTCATCCACCATCGTCATCACCATCACCTTCGCCATCATCTGCTTGCAATATCCACGCCACCGCTCACCTGAGGCGCTCACTCCTCCGCGTCGCTCCCCTTCGACGCTCACACTTCCGGTCTCTCCCCTCAGGTGATATAATCACCGTGACCTTGATTCTCTCTTGTAATTTTTCTGTGATTTAGATTTGTATTCAGATTCCTATATTTTGTCTGTGAGTTTGTGATTTCATTTGTGTGTAGTTGGTATATCTGCCTTCGGTGTTGATCTTAAAATCGGTGTGGATTGGAGAAAACATCCACACCCATCATCATTATTGTGGATGCAATAAAAAGTTTAGGATCAGATATCATAACTTCCAAATTAAAATTAAGCAAGTTCCCACATTTTTCTTTTCTCTTCACTTCTGTTTGCATCCTTTTAACAGGAATCTGTTTTTATTTTTTCCCATACAGGTTAAGGAAATATATGTTGCCCATGAAGATGTACAAAGTTTATGCTATCTCATGCTGGATTGATGATAATATTAACCGAAAGTGTATATGATTTTTCCAAACTCAAAAGATCTTGAATGCTGCTAAAAGACTGCAAAGCAAGTAAGTAGTTTGATTTGTTGACTACTTCATTACTTTCCTCTAATTTAATTTTGATGATTTTATAGTTATTTACCATGATAATGCAGCTTTCACAAGAACTGAATGAGAAACATAAACAAGTGGAGATGTTTAAAGATATGTCGAGGTTATTTTATTGAAAGGGCTGGCTTGGAAGCAAAAAATGAAGGTAAAAATTGAGATTTAGAGACTGTTTTAGTTATCTTTCCATCATGTTTGAATATCAATTTACATATCTACTTCTTACAATACAAGGATTGTGTATTACTTCTAAGTTTAGTATTTTATTTCCCATTGAAATCAGTTTCCATATTACAAATGATGGGTGCTATAATTCTCAAGATGTTAGATGTTGATCATCCTGCTTCCAAGGTGAGACATGTAAAATTATATCATTTACTTTATTTTCAATTGCTATATAGATACTTATTACTTTTGTTTAATTAAATATGTTGAATTATATAGGTTCTTATTAAATTGGCTGAGCTTGAAGATAGAGAAACAAGAGATGTACTATTATATAGTTACTCACGGTATTGTTCCGTATATCATACCTCTTTATATTGGCAAATATATTTTAATCCTGATATAAAGTGCTTATTAATCTATTTTTTTGATAATTTTTAGAATGTAAATTTTCTAGTCAAAAACAAGACTCATCCACATCTGTCATGAGTGGATACAAAGTGAGTGTTATGTTATCAAGTCTTGGTGAAATTGCAGTATTGGATTTTATTTAGAATATGTAAATGTAATAGATTTGTATTTTTACTTGTTAATGTATTGGATGTGTATTAATATAATGTAATTTATTGGGTTTGTATTCTTGTATGTTAATATATTGAATACGTATTATTGCAAATCTAATGTATTGGGTTGTTTTTTTTCTGCATTTTGTTCCAAGAAAAAACGTGGATTGTTATTATTTTTTTTAAAATTAAATAGAATATTCTGTTGGAAATATTTGGAAATGTTTCGTTGGAAATAGGTTGGAAACAGGATTTGTAGCAATTCTGTAGAAAAAAAGGTGTCAGGGAGCCTAGGGGAACCTTGTTGGAATTTTGTTGAAATTTGTTGCAACTTCCTACAAATTATTTTGTAGGAAATGTGCCAGACATTTTGTTGGAAGTTTGTAGGAACCTTTTTTCCCACGGCCCTTTTTCAAACCAACACTTTTTTTTGGAACTTTGTAGCTAAACCTTATTTCCTACAAAATACCAACAATATTCCTTGTAGGTAACCACCCATTTTTCTAGTAGTGTTTAAACCCATGTTCCTTTTGATCGGGCAAAGATGGACGAAGGCAGATCAACGAGCGCAGGTCACGGAGACTCAAGAAATCGGGTGCTGGAATCGTTTGGGGGTGCTGTCGATTGGTGGAAGTCAAGGTTGTGTTTCCGGTGGTGGTAATCGACGAGACAAGATCTTCGGAGTTCTTTGATTAATAGGAACAGAAGAGAAAGGAAAGTGAGGGCAAAGGAGGCCGCCGGTCTTTGGCCGGTTGCGAATGGGAAACGGAGGCTGTGAAGTTCGACGGGAAGAAGAAGCGAAGTGTAGCTCTGATTTATAACAGGTTTTGATTCTTCTTATTTTGACTGTTCGTCTATCGAATCCTTCAAGTCTATGATTTGAAACTTCATCTGGATGTATGCACTCTGTCTTCATCCTTTTCCATATCACCAACCCTTATCTAGCCTTGATTTGAAACTTCATCGAACGTGCTAGCTCTATTTGAAGTTTCAAATGGGTAGATACACTAATGAAGCTTGTTTGATTTGGGGTTCTGTATGTTATCATCTCACTTCTCACCATGAAGTTACTAATTGATTGCTAGATAATATTATTAGTCTTGGTAGCTGCTTTGTTCTCAATTTGGTTTCAATTCAATTTGTGTTTGAACCAGTCAATCTGTAGACCTTCACCTTGAAATTGGTTTTCAAACTCAATAAGTGATCAAGTATCTTCACTATTCATCAGTAGTGGCTTTGCTTTCATTCGCCCAAACTCTTATGCAAACATATTTGTTGTTGAAGCTGTCCCCCTTGACCGAGCCGACCCAGCCCAGGTACAAAAAGGCCTAAATGAGTTCACTCAAAAACTAAGTTCAGCCACAACAGACTTGGAGAAAAGAAAAGGAAGAACAATGGTGATGATCTCTTCTTTGATTGGGTATGTTTCTTTTGATTCGGTTTTACAAGTTAAATAGATAAAAAAAAATCAATTATCTTGATGATCTTATTGTATAGTTGTGAATTTTGATAGACATGGAGTACATTGTGATCTAAGGGAAAGAAAACATAAACGTGTGGTACAATTCTTGAGATTGACATGAAGAAGATAAAAAGAATCATGAATTCCAATTCTGTTGGAATGGAATCAGGAATTCCAATTTTGTTGGAATATAAACTACAATTTGGTTTTGTTTTTACAGAAGTTGATGCTTGAAGAATGGACCGCAAATTTAAAAGTGATTCTAAGCATTCTCACGGAATATTATTCTTACATGATTTGATTCATGACATTTATTTTCGTTAAATGTATAATTTCATGGATGATCAAGGAAAAAGATATTCTTCTGATAAAATAATCTACAATAAAATGATAGTAGTATATGTAATAATATATTCTCCTAAAATATTCACGTCGAACAATATACATACTTTTATTTGTTATTAGTGAATATTTCATTGTCATAGATTATTATATAAAGTTTTTATTTTTTTAAGAATGTAATGAAAAATTTGAAGTTGTATCCAAAAATATGTATTAGTCGGTGTTGGCATTCGCATAGCATATTATTCTAATAGAAATATGTATCCTGAAATTCATAGAGAATATGATTCTAACAGAATAAAATCGGGTTTAATTATAAAAATTACGTTATAATTAAAACTAAAGTAATTAAAAAAAATTAGAATTTTAAAATCAAAAGAGTTAATTATCCCAAAAAATATGGAATTTTTCTTTTTTAAATTTATGTCAATTGTCTAAAATAACCTTAGAATGAAATTAAATGGTATTTTTCAATTATCTTTAATTTAATAATATATATTAATCAATTTCTTAAATTAAGTAAAATAATTTGCCCACATTTATGCATACAATAACACAATAATTAGTTTAATAGAATAACCTAAGCCTATATATATATATATATATATATATATATATATATATATATATATATATAGATATATATATATATATATATATATATTACACAATATAATTTTAATAGATGAAGATCTCAATATACTTTCATAAAAATAGACTTTTACCGATAAAAAAATATATAGAAATAAATGAAGATACTCTTTAGGAATTATGTTTTCAAGAAATCCATTACTTTCAAATGGAGTTCGTGCAACATGTTACAAACTCTCATATGTCTAATCTTTACAATTATATATATATATATATATATATATATATATATATATATATATATATATATATATATATATATATATATATATATATATATAGTGGCGGACGCAGAACATTCTCGTAGGGGTGGCATTAAAAAAAATTCCAATTAAATCTATATTAATAGTGTCACTCGTGTTTTAAGCCGGTGAACCCAATAAAAAAAATATTAAAAAAAAAATTTACACTACGTGTCGGCGTCGGAGCAGTGGCCAGGGACCCCTGGGGCACCACTAAGGTCCGCCACTATATATATATATATATATATATATATATATATATATATATATATATATATATATATATATATATATATATATATATATATATATATATATATATATATATATATATATATATATATATCCAAATTCTATAAATACCAATGTAGTTTGAATTCTTCTTTTATCTAACTATCAACATTTTCTTTTTGCTGGTTTAATCATTGAAAGTTTTTTTTTTTCTTTTTTTCAGAAAACCATTATAGGTTTGTTTCCATTAATGAATTGCAAATAACAAACGGAAAACAATTTTTTTCGGGAAATGATGGTTTTATTAAAAAAAATGTTCAAAATATCAATAGTTGAATCAAAAATAAAAAATTATTCGAGTGGCTAAATTAAAGAATATTCAAACTCATGGTTTTTATAGAATACAAAGTTGTATGAAGTTTTTATTTTTTACTTTGTTTTAAATAAAAGAAAACTCTCTTGTTTAACAAAGAAAAAAAATATTTCATGGTTGAACACAAAAGAAATTAAACTATAGTGATTTTTATAAAAAATTCCCTATATTGTTTTTTTTAATGTTATTTAATTAGTTGAAATTTATATTTAAAGTTAGTTATTTGCTTGTATTTTTATTAACGTTTTAAATTTAATATATTTCAATAAAAATATATGGGATGAGAAAGATAAATCATTTATATATTTTATGGATGAAATAGGAAAAAAAATGAATATTACGATGAGGTCTAGTGTGAAATGTGAGATGGGAGAAAAATTGAGAAAAATGTGGAATACTCGAATGTGAAATTGGAGGAGAAAATTTGAGAAAAGTGTGGAACACTGGAATGTGAAATTGGAGGAATATAGGAGAAAAACATTCTCTTTTTTCTTGTCAAATGCATATGTAGGCGTAAAGAGAGACTAGTTAGTGGCGTAAGCAAAACGTTTTACTACCGGTGACATTAAAAAAATCTTCGAAAAAATCTAAATTACTAGTGGCACTCGTAATTTAAGCCGATGCACCTATAGAAAAACAAAAAAAAAAAGTTACACTACGTGCCTGAATCTGAGCAGTGGCCCGGGACCCCCCCCGGGCACCACTAAGGTGCGCCACTGAGACTAATGTATTAGAATCGTTTTTGCGTTTGCAAATTATTGATCGTAAAATTGAATTTGAATCATAAGATTCTAGAAAAACAATAAAATTATAAGATTAGAGCATTCAATATATATATATATATATATATATATATATATATATATATATATATATATATATATATATATAAAATGTTAGATTCATATGAGACAACCTAATTTTGTGAGACAGTGAGACGCAATCATAATCACTTATTTTATAGATAAAAAAACATTTTTAAAATGCAAAATAATTGAAAGTTTTCAAATATTATTTTCGTCATTTATATTTTCCAAAAAAAGTTAAAAACAAATTCCAAAAAAAACAAAAAAATAAAAAAAAAAATACATTTTTTACGTAATCTAATAAAATATTAGAATATTTTATATATATCTGACAAATATAATAGAATATTCTAACATTCTAAAAATCACATTAGAATTTTTACAGTCTAATATTCTATTAGAATATTTCACGTATTTTTCAAAAAAAAAATACAATAATTTTTTTTCCAGATAGTTAAGTGAGGAAAACAATAATTAAAATAAAAAATTTTGGATTTTTCCTTTTATTTTGCATTTTAAAATTATTTTTAGATTTGGTGTCACGGTCTCACAAAATTAAAATGGTCTCAAATGAACCTGAATATATATATATATATATATATATATATATATATATATATATATATATATATACACACACACACACACAGAATATATATATATATATATATATATATATATATATATATAAAGTCAAAAAAAAGTTTTGTGATTTTTAAATATTTTTTTATGTATTTTTATGTATTTTTAGGGTTTTTTTTTTGTTTTCCATATAACATTCCCTATCTATATATATATATATATATATATATATATATATATATATATATATATATATATATATATATATATATATATATATATATATATATATATATATATATATATAAGGTTATATGGAAAACAAAAAAAAACCCTAAAAATACATAAAAGAATATTTAAAAATCACAAAACTTTTTTTTGACTTTTTATATATAAAAACCGTAGGCATTTTAACATTTTCGCTGAAAAAAATAAATAATCAAAAAAAAAATTCAAAAAAATTTTCAACGAATTTTTTAAAAAGTCGTGATTTTTATATATAAAAAGTCAAAAAAAATTTGACCTTTAAGTAATTTTTATGCATTTTTATAATTTTTAGGATTTTTTGTTTTCCATAGAACTTAAACCTTTATATATATATATATATATATATATATATATATATATATATATATATATATATATATATATATATATATATATATATATATATATATATATATATATATATATATATATATATATATATATATATATATATATATATATATATATCGATCGTCTATAAGTCCTAGAATGTTCAAAACATTTGTGATGACTAATCTATATCATTTCGAATCTAATCTAACATACAAAATAAAAAATAAAGCATACATATCATTTATCTCTTCTAAATCTAAATCATATATTCTTCTCCCTAGTCTATTCCACCACCAACATATGCTTGATGTTGACTTGAACTTGACCAGCGAAAAAGCGCATCCACTCTTCATTTGAATTATGATTAAAAGATTATTCTTAGGTAATCCACTCTTCATTGGAACTTACATTATCAAGATTTAATTCAAGTCTTGTTATCTCATGCTATATTCTTTTATTTTTCTTCTCTTCCCATCAACTTTAAGTTGTACATCATGTACAAAAGATCGTTCATCCTTTGTTGATGTAGCCAATTTCTTCTTTTAGAATATACCTAACCAAAAAAATAAAGGAATAATTAGATAACAATTTAAAAAATTAGCAATAAATCAACAATGTTGACAATTGTAAGTTACCATCTCGTATTTACGATTTTACGATACAATTTTACTATTCCACTCTGATTCTACCTAAAAACGAGTTTACTAAGATCGGATTCGAAATATGTATGTAGTTTTTGATAACCTTCATTAATGCTATTAATTATAAGGGCAAATTATTAATATAGCCTTCAAATTGCTTTTCTACTCCTTTGAGTTGAGGTTTTGTCATTTTGTTGTTTTCATTTTTGTTTTATTATTAGGATTTAATTTTTTTAATATTTTTAATAAATACATATTATTATTTTTTTAATAAATAAATATTATTATTAATGACATTAATAGTTTTAATATTTGTTTTTGTTATTTTTTTTGTTGTTTTTTTAATATTTGCTTTTTTTCAATCTTTTTCAATATTTTTTCCTTCGTTCAAACTCTTTTTGTATTTTTTTTCACTCAGACTATAATTGTTTTATTTTTCATTTCGTCCTGTCCATGTATGATATTCTTTCGTTCAGATTATCTTCGTGTTATTTTTTGTTCTAACTATCTTTGCATTGTTTTTTTCTTGGATTATCTCATTTTTCATTCGGACTATCTCAGTGTTATTTTTTCGTACATACTACCCTTATGTTATTTTATAGTTCCAATTATCATTGTGTTATTTTTTTCATTCAAACTATTTGTAACATCCTCCTCTGGCCCGTATCACAATATTGTCCGCTTTGGGCTCCCGGCACGAAAACTTCCTAGGGGGTCACCCATCCCTAGATTACTCTCGCCCGACCATGCTTAATTGCAGAGTTCTTATGGGATCTGCTGACCTCACGACTTTAAAACACTTTGTTACAAAGAATGTATCCACACCCCTTATAAGGAAATGCTTTGTTCTCCTTCCAAGTCGACGTGAGATCAGGTGCAACCCACCTTCACCCCCCCCCCCCTCCCCCCCCCCCATTATAGGGTTCGACGTCCCTGTCGAACACATTGACCGGTGCCCTGGCTCTGATACCATTTGGGTGATTGTAGACAGACTAACCAAATCTACGCACTTCCGACTAATCAAAGAGACAGATAAGATGAAAAAGCTGACAGGAACATATCTCAAAGACATCGTAAGACTGCATGGTGTGTCGTTGTCAATCATTGCAAAAATCCTTGGGGACCCGACTCGGTATGAGTGTAGCCTACCACCCACAAACAGATGGTCAAAGTGAGAGAACCATTCAAACATTGGAATATATGCTTCGTGCATGTGTGGTGGATTTTGGCAAAGCATGGGATGCTCACCTACCACTAATTGAGTTCTCTTATAACAATAGCTATCACGCCAACATCAAAGTTGCTCCATTTGAGCCACTCTACAGATGTAAGTGCAGATCACCATTATGACGGTCTGACGTTGGAGACACCCAACTAGCTAAGGGTCAACAACCAATAGTACCCTTACCAGCCCAGGGATCATACAGGAAACAACAGAGAAGATCGTTCATATATGGTAACAACTGAAAGCATCCCGAGATTGACAAAAGAGCTACGCAGACAGGAGGCACAAGCCTCTAGAGTTTCAGGTTGGCAACCAAGTACTGTTAAAAGTATCGCCATGGAAAGGGATTATACGTTTTGGCAAACGAGGTAAACTCAATCCACGGTATGTTCCTTTCCCCATGAAACCCACCACAATCTCCTCGCCCCTCTTTATAAGTTTCGGCCGAATGGCCCTTCCCCCACCCTCTCTCTATCTTAAAAATCTCATACACTCTCTCTAGTGATCCTAAGAACATTCAAGTTGGTTTCAAGCTTTTAGCAAGCCTTTTGGTAAGTATTTCCTCCTAATTTTTGAGATTTACCACCATCTATCGTCATCTTTTGGTTATTTTTACTCATAACCTTGAATCAAAAACCCTAGGCAAGATCATGAAGTTCAAGGAGGTTTTGTCTTCCAAAACTTGATTCCTACCTCATATTTCTCACTATTTCTTGTCGTCTTCTAGGGAAAACACAAAAGGTGAGTTCATACCCCCTTTTCTACTATTTTCACTCATTTTACACTCTCGGGGGAGGTTGCATGCCATGCAAACAAAATACATGTTGGACAATAACTTTACAAAAAGGTCCTAGATCTAATATATGTTGTATAAAACTTTTAACCTTTGGGTAATACCATTACATGCATGTTTATGTTCTTTTTATGAAGATATATACATATATTCATGTTTTTAAAGAAAGCACACACGTCTCGTTCCCTTATATGCACAAGCTTCTAATATTAGATCTACTGTATGATGGATAATACCTTTATCCATTGGATAATATTATTACACATTGGATAAACACAAACTAATATTTTTACCAAAAGTCTAGTTTTGAAAGATTAAAATTTTATGTTTACGCATTGGAAAAAACCATTACACCTTGGATAATACCATTATCCATTGGGTAATACTATTATACATTATACTAATACTATGGAAAAGTGATATTTACACATACAAGGGTTTTCATTACACAAAAACGTAAACTTGTTGAAACAATTATATGAGACAAAGTCTTCACCGTACCTACCAGAGTACATACTAAGGTCTTGAATTATGACTAGAATCTCGGTAAGAGAGCATGATACTTGTGTATAGATCTATACGACATTGATAATCCCGCACCTAAGTTGCTAGCTACAGCTAGACCGACAGGTTTGGGGTGACAAATGTCTAACATTCTGACGCCTAAAGAAAAGAACGTCGCAACAGGCCAACTTTGGTTTTAGCATGGTTGTAATAACTCACCTGGGAAATCAACGATACATTCAGTTTACGGGGTAAGATGCGTTCAAATGGTTTTATATAAGAATAAAACTACATAATACTACTTTAAGTATAGAAATATGTATACATTTTTTGTCTTAGGATTTTTAAGACCACAACTCACTTTAAAGGAAATATTGGATTTTTTATGAACGAACACTACATTTTTAAGTATGATTATTTACTTATACACTACATTTTTAAGTATGGTTTTTTACTTATATACTATATTTATTAGTAATGTTATTTACTTATACACTACATTTATAAGTATGGTTATTTACTTATACACTACATTTATAAGTTTAGTTATTTACTTATACACAATATTTATAAGTATGGCTATTTACTTATACACAATATTTATAAGTATAGTTATTTACTTATATACCAGATTTATAAGTATGATTATTTAGTTATACACTCGATTTTTTTGATAATAAAAATCACATGAAAACTCACACTTTTTATAAGTTTAGAAGTTATGGGAACTTTGATTTTATAATTGTTTTTGGATACATACTACACAAATACATTCTTCTTTTATGTTGAAGGCGTACAAATACAAAACATTTTACAAGGATACAATTTTTACACAAGGAAAAATATCGTATTTTTCTACAGCTAAACTCTTATGAACTCACGAACTTTATGTTGACTTTTAAAACGGCATGTAATCTTAGGAAACAATTATGCTCGAATCAATGGAACTACTTTTGAAGACAAGACACCAAAAATATTACGAGAAATACTTTATTTGATAACATGCAAACATTTTAATGCATTTTGATACTAAGTAACATTTGGGTCATGTAACTGATATAATCATATGATATGATGGTTGTTTATGTACTTATATTTCAATGTATACAATTGTTATGATACTGTGATCATCGTTCCACCCCCGGACGTTTCCGCCATCTGGTTTGGGGGTGTGACACTATTCATGTGTTATTTTTTCGTTTCAACTATCATTGTGCTGTTTTTTCGACTATCCTTAAACTGTTTTTTCGAACGGATTATCCGCATGAACGCATGGATAGTCCGAATGAAAAAATAACATATGGATAATTCGGAAAAAACAAAAATACAGAGATGGTTTAAATGAAAAAATAACCTAATAATAGTACGAACAAAAAAATAACATATGGATAGTTCAGACGAAAAAATAGCATAAGGATAGACAGAACGAAAAAAATAAACAAGGATAGTCTGAACAAGAAAATGAAACAAGGATACTCGGAATAATACACATATATAGATGTAGTTTATTTTATTGAAAAATACATAGGATACCATTATTCGTAAAATTAAAGGTATCGTTATATATGAAAAATATTTTGTAAAACACAAATAAGTAAAAACAAAATTATATAATCAATTAAAACTAATAATAATAATAATAATAATAATAATAATAATAATAATAATAATAATAATAATAATAATGTGATGTCTCGGAATTTAGGTTAAAAGTCGTGGATGGTCAATTCATAGTAAACCTCTTTTTAATTTCACTCATTGAGTTTTAGTGCATTTTTTTTAAATTAAATGAGTTCATCTCAAGATACCAGACGTTATCTTAATTCCAAATGTATAAACTGGCAAATGAATCAAACAGCTCAAACTGCAACCCTAGTTAATACGTCTGAGAAACCGAAATTGTGTATTAAGTAGTTGTGAGCAAAACAAACACTCTAGTTTTGTAGTATATGTTTTCCTATTTCCGAAAATATAAAGAGCGTCCAAAACGGAGTTCGTATGCAAAAGATACGACCGTTTTAACAACTCAAACAACTATAATACTGATATTTTTCAACTGCTAAAACCCTATCTATCCGTTGAGGCACTTGTACACCTCGGATGGGAATTCTGAGTGCGTTTTTGGACTCAGACTATGGTCTAATATTTGATTTCATACCAAAATATTTTTAGCAAAATATTTGCAAAAGTCGAAAAATCGGACGTTTCGGGTCATTTAGACGTGAAACATTAAACGCCATATTCCGGAGTTCTAAAACTCGAAAAATTAATTTGTTTGGTTTTTAGAACCCTTTAACTCTACTCTATCATATGAGACTTTTGAAAAAAATATTATTCTTTGGGATTTTGACGCGCAAAACTAGGACTTTTGGGACTTTTTGATATGTGTGACATCACCATGGCCCACCATCCTTGCAAGAGGTGACCAAAACTAGCCAGTTGCCCGTCTCTTGCCCATAACCCACATGGACCATCATCCCCTCTCTTCCATCACCTTTTCTCCTTTGATACACTCTTCTTCTAAAAGGCACAAGCATGATGTATGTTGAGTATTTGACTAACTTTAGGAGTATGGCATGCAAGGTCTTGTGAGTGACTTGCATGACTATAAATAGAAGCCTTTCCTCTTCATTTTCCTAACAAATTCATCAGCTCCATCTCTCAAACTCTCCCCCTCTCTCTCTTTCTCACTTTCCCTTTCTTGGTTTAGAAAACACCACCAAAAACCACCACTCCACCACCGAAGAACCACCGCTAGTCACCTCTCGACCACCCCCTTTCCGTGCCACTCTGTGTTCCCATTACTTTGGTGGTTATTTCTTAGTTCAAAACTCAAGTCTTTTTCATTTTGTTTTGGGGGTTTAAATCAAGTCCAAAGCAGGTTAGAAGTCGTTGCTATTTTGGTGTTATTTCACGGTGCTTCTTGAATATAATCACATTTTCACGTCTAAACCGAATTCACACATTTAAGGTGAGTGCTTATGACCTATTTTTATAGTTTTTATATATTCCTTGGGGGGGGGGGGGGTGTACATGTTCTCACATATTTCGTTTATGCAATAACACTCTTGAAAAACATATTACATAATGCTATAATTTTATGTGAACAATTATGGTCCATTGAAGACATGTTTTGCTAATCTTAAACCCTATTGTTTAAAAAACTATTTTGTATGCAAGTAGCTCAAATCGATACCTTTTCAGGGACTACTCGCACTTGTCCATACAACCTTCATACAATTTATTATGATTTTTTAAAAAACTGCATATCATCGCAGCCCTGTTTCGGACCAGTCTATAAAAACGGTCATTTTCACCTTAGTTAGGGTTCATATTAGGTCAGGAAAAAAATTAGGGACAAAGTAAACTCAATTTCTAAACCTTGAGAGTTTTCGAATCGTAGTTCCAACTCACGATGATTTTTTCTAGATTTTTTCTAAAACAAGGACAGAATCGACATTGTAGACTAATTTTCCTGTTTTGTCTTTCAAATACATATACATATGATATGTGACATTGCCACCTTTCTATTACTTCAATAGTCAAACTATTACCATGCATGTGTGTGTGTGTGTATATATATATATATATATATATATATATATATATATATATGTTTAAACACATATTTAGACAAGTTATAATTATTATAACTTATAGTTTATACATGTACTTAGGTTCATTACTTTGGAACGTACCTCATTTATAAAAGCAAGTACATTACACGTTTGCATACATAGCAAGCATACTAGACTTTTATAAACTTTATACAATGAAATTCGTTATACCTAGTGACTTATCCACAAATAAGTTAGTACTGAGAGCTATTCATATAACTTAGTTAAGGGCTTTTTAGTGAGACTATATTTATTAGCTAAGTCTAAACACTTAGCATACCCACACTACTATAATTGTTAATCTTCGGAGCGAGATACATATGTACAAATCCTTACGGGGTTGACATCCCCACCTACAGCTACAACCTTGACCGATCAATCGAAGCAGGTGATAAGTGTCTATAATCGTTACTATAGCTTATAATGAAGCGATGTAGGAGGTACATACAATCACATAGCTTGGTTATAGGACTCACTATAAACATTAACTGGAATTTCTCTCTCTCTCTCTCTCACTCACTACAATCCATGAGCTTGGTTGCTTTCAAAACTATTTGAAGTATGGATTTACTTCTGTAACATTATAGTTTGGTTTTCAAGTATATTCAAGGATTCATTACAAACATAGTTTTATGTATGGTTTACTTATACAAAGATACATTTTGGCTTTCAAAGACTCTTTGCAAAGACAGTATCAACTCTTATTATACATACAAGCAAACTACTTTTAAAACTTTTTTTAAAAGTATTACTGCTATTAGCAGAAAAATATAACTCTTACTAACCTTGTGTTAACCCTCAAAACTACATGTATTCTCAGGAAATCACTAAACAGACCTTCAAGACGGATTGGATTACAGGTGACCTAGTTTACTGGCGATTTTAATATCTGCCTATCTATTAAGGCAATTCATGTACTACTATTATTTGTAAAAACCTTGAATTCAAATATCAAGATGGAACACAAATGCTATTTTATTTATTATTGTACTTGTGTTATATATTCAGTTTACCTGTGATCCATTAACTTAGTCGCACAGCCCGTTGTGCTCTGACGTCTCGACCGAGGGTGTAACAGATTGGTATCAGAGCTAAATTTGCTATAGAGAATTCGTATCCTCGAAAGTAGAATACAACTAAAGCAACTAGCTTATAATAAAATTATTATTATTAATTACACTACTTCTTGCTACTTACGGTACGAGAAATCTGGTTTGAAGGGCCGCATAGGGTTGTTGGATTTCAGAATGGCTTAATTTCTAAAATGGTCCTGCCATCCGATGTTTCATATATGGCCCTCATCTGTACGTGGTGGTCTCGGTGTACAAAACGAACACTAATAATACTGCAAACCTCACCAACAATAACATATAAGAGTTATATATATACTATGATCCGCGATGAGAACACTTAATAAACTTCTAACATACCTCCAACTAAAAGTACCAACTCAACCCTTTAGGTCAAACACCTCAACTAATGTTAGTACCGTACATAAGCCATACCATAAATAAACCTGGAACATATGCCTATGTTATTTATGGTCGGGCCAATGCTCAACCAACCTTGAACAAGGAGTTTGAAAGACTACAATGGTTGTAGGTTTTAAAGAGTGAAGGATGTTCTCAAATTCGCTGCAGAAACCTAGTACCCTAGAAATGTTATATCAACTCCAAAACAACGTATACATTTTAAATACTTAAAAATATGAGGTAACATTCAGATTTTCCTAGTTAGCCTAAACCAAAAGTAGAACAAAGAACCAATAGCTCCACTACCGTCATAGCAGAGAAACCCATTGTTCTCAATCGATCATTCAGTTCCAAAATTCTTTCTCTATCATTTGAAATCGGTAGGATTTCAATTCTCTTTTTATAATTTGGAAATCTATAGGATTTTTGTAATCAATCACTCTCTATAATTTGGAACCTTACCATGAAAGGATTAGAGGTGACTGCTTACACCTTCCGATTTAACGACCTCACAAACCTTTGCCTGGGAATGGTGTACCCATAATACAAAGAGACTAAAAGGTACATCTGGGGATTAGCCTCACTAGTTCAAGGTCTGTTTACTGCATCCAGACCCACTACCTTTGATAGTGCTAAGCAATTGACCTATCAATTGAATGATCAATGTATCCATTAGGGTACCATGACCTCACAAACAAGGAAAGAACCAGGCTGGGAGTACAAAAAGGAAGTTTCATGGCAAGTCAAAGGAGAAATTCAAGCATAACAAACCCATTCCAGAACTTGTGGCTGTGTACACTGTAATCACAAACACTCCCACCCCATCAAAGCCCTACTCTGGGAATTAGCCCACTATACCAAGTGTTATTTCCACCATGTCAGAAGTTGCATGGCCTACATCATTTGTAACTTGAGAGGTCACAACTCTAAGTATTGCATGAAGGCCCCAAACAATACAACCTCAACCACTTCTATAAGAGGAAGCTAAAGTTTCTTCGAATGCAATAAACCAGGGCATTTCAAGAAGTACTCCCTGAAACTGAAGGACCAGGATGGAAAAGGAATAACATTTGTGATAGGTGCTGGAAATGCTCGCTAGGAACCAACTATGGACACTGGTACGTTTCCTATCATCACTATTTATGCTTCCATATTATTAGATACTAGTGTCGAAAGAAGATTTATTTTCACATAACTTTAGAAGCATGATTAACCATAAATCATGCAAACTTAACAATGCGTATATGGTAGAAGTGGAAAACAACCAGTTAGAAAGCACCTTAGAAATACTCACTAGTTGCATTCTAACCTTGAATAACCACGTGTTTCATGTCAACCTAATACCTATGACCATCGGAAGTCTTGATGTGATCAGCAAAATGGATTGGTTATCACTTCATCGAGCATATATTTTGTATTACGAAAAAAGCCATACGACTACCTTTACCCAATAATGAAGCCCTAGTGGTTTACAAAGATAAATCTGGAAAGAATCTAGGAATCATATCTTGCATAAATTGTATGTAACTAAAGTTGATATGAAACTGTCAAGAGCATTATTAGGTTTACCAAAGACTGGTTGCTTATGGACAGTTGGGAGTATGATATTGTTAGGACAGACCGTTGTGATATGTTTTGGAATGTGATGATTCTTGGTCAAAATTGATGGCCATATGGAAATATGAAAATGTTTCCATAATGGGAGATGGTTGAATAAATAAAATCTACATGTGAGTTGGAAACTTTAATAAAAGAGAAGTGTTCAAGGAGTGTACTTTGAATTTGAGAATTCATAACCATAGAATTGTTTCAAGTAAGAAGTTCCAATGACACATTTTGTACGATCGAAGGCTCGATCTATGTGACTTTTAAACCTCAACATAACGGGAGGCTAGTGCATTTAAAGTTGGAATTCCACTACATCTTGGATGGTGATAAGAATTTAGAATTGTGAAACAAGCATCATATGGATAATGTCCAGTCGATCCGTTCTGAAAGTAAGGCACACAGAGAGGCATAGTATGCATGTTCATAACATGACATGACTGATGTTATTTGATTCAAGTGATTAGTTGATTACTTGAAACATTATGCAATGAATAAATTCATAATTGTTATGGTGATTAAATAATAAAGATTTATGTATATTCAAGGGTTATGATACCATAGTTAATTAGTTTATTATTGTGTTTCAATTTGCATGTTTTACTTCTTGAAGTAATTTAAATATTATTCAAAATTTAACAGACGTTCATGCTTTTGGAAGTAAGTAATGAATTAATATTGTCATGAATTTGTTGTAGATTGTCCATAGGGATTGGATATTACATGAGATTGCTACAATATTCATGAGTACTTTGAAAATAGAGCTTTTAAGTATTGGATAAACTCACGCTTAAAGATTACTTTATGGATTCAATAACAAGTAACTATATATGATAATATCTACTATTCTTCAAACGGAGATACATAAGTTGTAATGTGTAAGTCAGTTGTGCATTGGTATTGCGTAAACACATCAGTAACCATATGTTATAAAACGTAGTATCATGTATCATTTAATGAGTAAAGGTAAAATTTATGTAGTCAAGGTTTATTTATTCCTTTTTCCTTAATAGGAAAGGCGATATCTTTGGGCCCTTCGGTGATGTGAGTTGATCTATGAAAACCAGGTGTCAGGTCTGGACTAAATTGACATGTTTGATTTTGTAGTCTGAAATTTGATCATAATTGGGAAATCAAGAAACCAATAAATGAACATGAGGTTGATCATTTAACCATGAATCTGTTTATACGATATCTTGTAGAATAAAAGAATAGTCGATCGCTTATCTTAGAGCCAACGTTTGATTTGAATCAGAGTTCAAAAATGACTTTGGAAAGAACTCTTTGTTTTTTGGTTCAAGGTTATACTTGCAATTATAGTTATATCTTATCTAAGTAGGAGACTGTTGCAATAATATGTCTAAGCTTATAACTAAATTGGTATATTCTTATAATTAGAAACAAAGTCCTTTTTGGGTTGCTCCAATAACTAGAAAAGTTGGTTAGAATGACTTTTGTAAAGAGAGGATAAATTTATTAGTTTATTATATGATTAATAAATTATAAAAAGTGATTTGTTAGTATATTATATGATTAATATATTAATTGGATATAGATAGTTGATTTGTTAATTTATTATGTAATTAATAAATTAATAAATTAATATGAAGTCAATAGTTATATAATTGATTTGCCAATTTGTATGACTAATAAATTATTATGTAGTCAATTAGAATTGGTTAATTATTAATTAGAATTAATACGTGAATAATTGGAATTAATTAATGGTGCAAGGATTGAGCTGTAATTATTCAATAGTTAAACAAATGAGAGGATCTAGAAACCTTCATCGTATGGACAGTTTTAAGGACCCTATTAGGGTTTCTATAAGTCTCCAAATGATAATTAGGAAACTAGATAATTGTCTGATTTGAAATATTATTATTATATGTTCAAATTTAAGGATTTTTAGGGTTTCCTTACAACTATAAATAGGACTCGTGGGTCAACTATTTTTGATCACTTATTTACCTAGAGAAATTTCAATTTCTCATGCTCTCATCATCTTTCCTCTTGTCTTTTAGTTATAGGGTTTGGATGTAAGTCATTAGAGACATCATCTTTTTGGTTCTTAGCTTTCCAAGACCAACAACTACATAAGATTGAAGTGATTTGTTTACTACAACAAATCAAAGATATGTAACTCAAACTTGGTGTTTTGATTATATTAGGATTCATGTTACTTTTGTTGTTCATAGTATGTTGGATCAAAGTGTTATGACATAAATCCTTTAGGTTGCATGTGCTTTTAAGTGTAAGTGAAATTCCGCAAGAACATTCTTTTGTAACCTATAAAACCAATCAAAATAAACATTACCATTGCATGTTTCACGCGTCATAACCCTATAAGGAAAGAAGAGCAGCCCAATACGTCATTTCAAATTATATGGAATTAATAATTTCAAAAAACTGTTATAATGGTTGTATTAATTATATTTTACTGTTGTAAAACTATATTTATTTAAATTTCAGTGTTGAAAAACTCTTTGGTTAAAAAGTCAGTTTATTTATATATTTCATTTTGTTTTAACAGCGTGCAAATGGTAAAAAACAAATAATGTTCTTCTTGCAGTCTGCAAATGTTTAGCCCATATCTTCTTCTGCAGATGTCTATAGATATGGTATGTATATTGCAAACTTTTTACCTCTTAAAAAACAAACAACACCCTAATATCCATTACAATATTTTTTTGTAATGGCTAGAAGATACAAGATTTTGGGATTAGCATGAGAGAGACATTATATAGCACGATGTTTTAATTTATAGTATTTTGTATATCCTAAAGTTTTTCTATGGCTTTTGCTTGATGTTCTTGTAACTCTCATTTTGGACATGTATCCATTTATGTTGTATGTTGGACTGGACTTTCGTTTTAGACTATAATTAACTTTATTGTGAATAATGTCCTAATTAAGTACATGCTAATTAAGGATGAGCATTAGAACCAGATCGGACCAGAAAAAAAAAAAAAAAAAAACTAGAACCAGGGTATTAGGTTCGGTTCTTGGTTTTCTATTTCCCACTAAACTTGGTCTCGGTTTTCCGGTTATCAGTTTGATTTGTGCTAGCTCCATAACGATACACATCTTTAAATAACACACTTACTTGTAGAACCGAACGAGAACCGATGTATTCGGTGAGGTTCCCAATTCTTCATTTCCTACAAAATCGGTTTCTAGTTCTTCGATTCGCGGTCTGGGACAGGACCGATGTTCATCCCTATTGCTAATCCTTAAGAGAATGGGGTGCTACAAAAAAAATGATGATTAATTGTGTAATTAAGCATTGATTATTTTTTCTTTGGTATCTAGCTAGAAGCTAAACAGTAAAATGTAATTTTGAATGGAAATTAGGGATTTCAAAAGTACATTGTCAATATAAGAAAACGTTGGAAAACAATTTCTTATTTCACTTGTGTTATTAAGGGCCAAATGGAGCCAGATTGGAATAATTAAAAACGTTTTCTTAGTTTAGAAATTAAAGAAAACGTTTTATGTTTATTAGAAAGAAGCAATTTTTTATTTGATGGAAACGAGGAAGTTACGTTTTACATTCATAATAACTATAGAAGACCAAATAGGGACACCAACCCTTATGCCATCGTGTTACATTATTTTTTGAGTATGATTCAAATGTAAAAGTTTTTCCCAAAGGCGGCATTAATGGTGGTACCCTTGAGGTGGACAAGTTTAGTTCGTCATATGAAACACATACCCAACCTTACCTCAGACCACTAGCTAGTAAAGCTAACAACATTAGTAGACGAGATAATTAATATGTTCTCTTACGTTGAAGAGGCCGCATGAGCCACGAAAATGGGGTCTTGCATGTACATCAATACATAGATGCATATTAATGAAGGTAAAGATTTATGCCTGCACAAGAGGGAGGTGATGAACCTAAAAGAGTGAACTAAATTTGAACATTTTAGTGATGGCATATTCATGTTTATTAATCACCCGCTTAAATGTTTTCTAATTAAATAATTAAGCACTTTAACATATACTAATTAGTTATTGAATATTTATTTAATTACTTATATCAACAACAGCCAAAAAGGCCATGCATTTGCTTGATCAATCATGATTTCTCATCTGTATTTTATTGTCAAGCATCAAGTGAAAGGAATGTACAAGCAATGGTGGTCAGAACTCAGAAGCCATCAATTTGAAGGCTTTGGTGGGTTTCCTTTGCATGGGAGCTCTCTTTCTTTCAGATTTCCATGTGTTCGATTACACACACACATATATACATAAGTAATGAAAATAGAAAATTAGTTTGTATTTAACATCAAATTCCTACATCCACAAGTCATTTGTTGCATTGATACTATCAGAAGTATTTTTCTGGATAAATAAAATATAGAAAATGGACAATAAGCAAAACATATCAG
Source organism: Lactuca sativa (assembly GCF_002870075.4). Taxonomy (NCBI): domain Eukaryota; kingdom Viridiplantae; phylum Streptophyta; class Magnoliopsida; order Asterales; family Asteraceae; genus Lactuca; species Lactuca sativa. The sequence continues at coordinate 251,234,925 of NC_056627.2, read as the reverse complement.
GTCCT